>NC_061087.1:85780902-85945902 GCF_015104395.2 Macrobrachium nipponense
TATACTTTGTTAAGGTCTCTTTGTAGAGCGTTCCTATCTTCATCACAAGTAATTTCTCTACTTATTCTTGTGTCATCTGCGAAACTACTCACTACCGAATCCTTAACATTATTGTCTATGTCTTCAATCATAATAACAAACAGTATTGCAGCTAACACCGTACCTTGCGGCACACCGGATATTACCTTGGCTTCATCCGATTTCTCGTCGTTTGCAATAACTATCTGTTTTCTGTTGTGTAAAAATTCTTTTAACCATCTTCCTACTTTATCCACGATATTGTGTTTTCTATAATTTCTTCGCTAATATATTATGGTCTACTTTATCAAAAGCTTTTGCAAAGTCAAATAAACCACATCTGTTTCATTTCCGCTTTTCATATTTTTTGAATATGTTTTCACGGTGGACTAACAGTTGGGTTTGTGTACTTTTTTCCGGGTACAAAACCATGTTGTCCTTTATTAAACAAATTATTTATTAAATGTTTTCATAATATTTTTCTTCACTTACCCTTTCATCACTTTCATTATTGTGATGTTAGACTCACAGGCCTATAATTACTTGCCTCTAGTCTTGATCCACTTTTGAAAGTAGGGTAATATACGCTAATTTGTGCTCATCATATATCTTGCCTGTATCTACACTTTGTCTTAATAATATTGCAAGTGGCTTTGCGATAGAATGAACTACTTTCTTTAACAAATAGCAGGAATTCCATCAGGCCCTGCAGCAGCTCCATTTTTAATTTCATTAATAGCCTGCACAATATCAGCTTCATTAATATCTATGTCAGCTAAATATTCACTATTTTCATCCCTTACTTCTTATATCATTATCTTCATTATCTATTCTAGGGTGAAATTCTCTCTTATATCGTTCTGCCAGTATGTTGCAATTTCCTTTTTTTCATTCGTTAATCTCCCTTCAATTCTCAGAGGCCTATTTCTATTCTTCTTTTATTCATCTTCTTCGCATATGAGTATAATGTTTGGGGTTTTGCTTGATATTTAATAGGGTTTTTTCTTCCAAGTCCCGTTTTTCATTTCTTTGATTGTATAATCTTTTTTTCTGCATTTTCTATCTTACTTTTTAGTTCTATAACTTTCCATGCATTTTTTTCTTTTGCAAGACCTTTTTTCCACTTTCTGATTTTCTGGAACAAGATTCTTCTGTCTCTTGGTATGCATGAATGATGTTTACTTTTCTTCTTCGGTATATATTTTTTTCCACTATTATCTCCATTTATATAATATCTCCGTATTTACCCTTATGTCATCACTTACGAAAATGTTATCCCAATCTTTGTTTAATTCTTCATTAATTAATGACCATTTTATACTGTTTTTTACTGTAGAAGTTGTATTTTCCATATCCTTCCCACTTTTTCATTTCTTGCTTATCTCTATTTTCACTTGCTTTGGAATGAACTGTTAATTCTATGACATTATGGTCTGAAATACTCGCATTATAAACTATTATTTCTTTAACATAATTCATCTCGTTCACAAATACTAGGTCTAAAGTATTTTTCCTTTCTTGTTGCAGGTGATTTATTTGTTGAATGTTGTATTCTAGTAGCATATCTAATAGCTTTTCAAATTGCCTCTTATCTTCTGCACTACATATTACTCTCTTTTTTATATGTATAAGTCAACCACAATCTCCTATTCGTTCTTTCCATTCTAGAAAGGAAAGTTGAAGTCACCAGATAGGAGAATAGTCCAGTCCTTGTGATTTCTACATATATCATCCAATTTTTCAATTATTAAGTCAAACTCTTTAGTATTAGGAGTCTATATATTACTATGTTCATCAATTTTTCAGATTCAATTCTACCGCTATTAGTTTCACATTCTGAGTTACTATATTTCTCATATATTTTTCCTTGTTTTTTGTCTTTCCCATATATTGCGGTTCCCCTTCCTTGATTCCTATTTTTTCTATCTGATCTATAAGTTTGGAACCCTTTTATTTGATCATCATTCCCAGTCTCTTGGGAATACAGTTTCACTTATATTCATTATATCTATTTCGTTTCATTTTGGGTTAGTTTCTTCTAAGTACTCTATTTTTCTTTTTGAGTTACTCGTAACTAAACCCTGCGCATTCATCACTATGATGGTTTGCGTGTTTTCTCCTTCATTTAATACTGATAGTAATAAGGATTTTCCCATGTCTCTTTCCTGTTCTGGTATGTTGTTTCTTTTTTTCATTCCAGAAATTCTGACATTAAAAAGTCCAACTTTTCCATAATATTTGATCTTCCTTCATCATAATTATTCATTTTGTGTCTGAATCTGCAATTTTCTCCGTTTCTGCAATATCCTCTTGCATAATAAATACAGTTATTATCTCTTGAGTAGAATTTCGGAGCTGATGCTTTGAAATTCTTTGCTGACACCTCTGCATATCTCATTGGTGGTTTGCTTTTCTCTTTACCTGATATTCTTGATTTCTCTCTTTATTTGTTTCTTTCTTATTTTGGATTTTATTACTTGGTTGGTTATTTATGTATTATGATTCATGGCTACAGGGTGCATATATTTGCATTTTTTTGTCGAACTTACATCCTTTTCCTTCTTTTAGGTTTTTACATATTTTTGGATGCAGATCTCTGCAATCATCCCATATCCATCTAAGTATGCACATTTACCATATATTTCATAGTTTGACATATCTTAGGATGTTTGTAGTAACATCTTTCTCCAATCCTGCAATTCCCTCTATTCAAAAGGTTGCAGATTTTGTCTTTTCTTGTCTATTTTTTCCTCTTTCCCGTCATTGTATAGATCTGGGTAGAGCCTCTTCGGGATTTGCTTTTCTGTTGTCATATCGTAATTTATTTCTTCGTAGGTATGGCTGCTTATTGCCTCATATGTAGTATCAATGAGTATCTCTGGCATCCATACTTTTATCTTGTTCTTTGTTTTCCTTATTTTTTTTCTGTCATTTCATTTTTGTTTACTTCTCTTCCGTTTCCTCTTCTTCTTTTTCTTCTTCTTCTTCCTCTTCTTCTTCATCCTCAACTATTTGTACATTCAATCTTGATTTAATAACATTGTCTATCCATGATAGACATGTTGAACAAAAATTCTTGTATCTTTTCTCAAATCTTGTATTACCTCAGCACACTGTGGATGGGTCGAATGTTGCATGCAGCACATTTTCTGATTAGGTTTTGTGGATTGACTATGCTATACCAAACCTTACACAGTTTGCATGCTTTTGGCATTCTTTTTCCTAATGCATCAATTAGTATATTCACAAGATTCACCTTATTCATTTTCTTTGTCGGAATATGTTGGTTTATGTATATTTTCTTTATGAGTCTCTTGACCACTTGGATTTATTTGGAACTTCTTCAATTATTTTCAAGATGTTTTCATTAGATTTGTTCCAGTTTGAAGATTATATCCTTCTAATATATCTATGAATGCTTTTGTATCTTTTTGGTTAGGACTGTTGCTGATTTCATAGATGAGAATGCCAGTTCCCTTCCTGCTACCTCATCGTATTGCGAATCTGCTAGACACGCCAAATTACGCCACCTTTTCCCGCATGTTGGAACTTACTGCCATCTTGTTCTGATTTATAGTATTACACTTGATAAACTAACTTAGAAGACGCTTTATCCTACTATTTTCACACTAATCTTATCACCGATAGTTCACGAACACTTCTAGATATTTCTCAAATTCTAGTCGTATGTTAAACTTGTGATATCTGTGAATTAATTGTGACTTCACGCGGGTACGTCTCACCAAGCAAGATGGCTACTACGAGAGAGAGAGAGAGAGAGAGAGAAAATAAGTATAAAGTCTAGTATGGGAGAGGTATAGAATTCTTTAATCAAAACGAAAATTCATTCACAGATGGTTATCGTAAGTCAACTTTTACATTGAGAGTTGAGCAGTTCACGATTTCCTCATGGATACCAGTAAATGCAAGATACGTTTAAGGTGGTAGGCTGTGAAAACGTTCAGTTTATGAACCATTATTTGACATTTGAAAATAAGTAATTTTATGTAGCTCTCAGTAGCCTATGTTAATACTTTTTTTCAACCGCTTTCCTGTATAGTACGAATGAATTTGTTTCTCTTCGCACATCTTATCTTATTTTTGACATTTTTTTGCCTTCGATCTTAAATACTCTTTATCATTTTTTTTCCTTCGGTCGAGTTTTGTCCATGTTTTTTCTTTTAATAGTCCTTATGCTTTCAAAAGTCAACAATTTTTCATGCTAGACTATGTGTCATTGTTCATGCCTGCTCTAATTAGAATATAAAATATTTATAGGATCCATTTCAAAGAAGATTAATATTCCATATCATTAGGAGTCGGGTACGACCTAATTAACCTCGTATGCAATAAATGTATCCATGATGGTATTTGCCTCGACGTACAAACAGCTCTGCATACCCTAATATTTATATTAAGAGGGACATTTCATTAGCTCTCATTAAAGTGGTTGTATTCCTAGATATCATTGCACCCGAAGTGCTTATAATTTTGATTCTTTACTCAAAGCATTTTAAATCAGAGTTCCAATTTCTTCGACGATTACAACTTATTGTACACATGAATGTATATATATGTGTGGATATATATATATATATTATATATTAATATTATATAAATATATATATATATAATACTATATATATATAATTATATATATACCTAGCTGGTTCTTAGTTTTTGTAATGGAGAAATATAGTAAAAAGTTTTCTTTCAGTGCGATCTTTTGCTTCTTTGGACATTTGCTAATACGGTACGTATGAATGATGATGTTGCTTATGTGTGGTAAGTTTTCATGGTGCGTTGTTAATAATCTGATTTTTATTGATTTACCAGTTTTGTGGTGCTCAAGCCAATTACCGGTACCGGTTGATCTTCCCAGTTCGGTATGTTTGTTGGTGCAAATGTGAGAATGCTTGTTCGAAATTTGGTATTTGGACTTATTTGCTCGATTTCAGAATGCAGTTCTCAATCTATAAAAAGTGAACATGGAAGTAACGCTGTGGGTTTGTTTATACACTCATGTCGACAGTTCCAGTTAAATGCATATTCATGAACTTGCACGTATATTGTGTTTTTCCACTGGATTGTTATCTTTTATTATGCAGCAGATTTACTGATATATCAGTTTTTTCACTTTATGACTGGCTTCAGTTTTTATATTCCTGACCGGTTTTTATAGCCTCGTCTAATCATTTGCCCTGACCTCTGCGCCAGACTTTTATTTGAGCATGACTGTCAGAATGTTTCTTTGTGATCGAGTGTGTGTGTGCGTGTGCGTCTACAAGTAATAGTCTTATAATCAATGGGCCTTGGTAGTAACAACATTGAAGATTATTTCGTATCAACTGTACATACATAATATTGCAATCAGTATTTGCCCAGAAAAATAAAGTTCTTCATCAAAAAGGTCATGCACGATAATAAAAGATAGAGTGGTCCACGTTTTTAAGATTAATAATTTTGCAAAATTTTTTCATAGAAGTATTATACAAGATAGCCATCAAACTCTTTGACAACAAAATATCGAAATTCACCATTTCAAAATCATATGAGATCCACTCTCATTTCAAGTGATCATGCTTAATTTGCTGATGCAAAATAGCCGTAATAGAAATAAGAATAAGTTGTGACTCTAGCTACCTAGCAATAGAATCGAACCAAATAATAATTAAGATGAACATATTTAAAAATCATAATATACTTCCTTTAAAAAAACCATAATATACTTGAGGAAAATAGCATACCTTTAGTCAGTTGAATGTAATCAAGGATAATTCAACTCCCAGACCTTAATAAAGTTGATTAATGTTGGAGAGTGTAGTAGTATTCCTGTTTCCTAACAGACAATTAGTTAATGAGATTTGTAAGTGGAGACTTTAGAATCTTTTATTGTCATATGTTAACGATTTCCAAACTGTTTAAGGTTTAAAGGGTCCAACAGGCTTGGGATCAATCCATAAATCAGATAGATGGATAGCTAGATGCATATAACCAAATGGAATGTAGATACCCGATTTCTCTCTCTCTCTCTCTCTCTCTCTCTCTCTCTCTCTCTCTCTCTCTCTCTCTCTCTCTGCATGCTTTCTTGAGCATAAACACAAAAGATATCCGTAGATGATTCTTCCTCTTGGCTACTCTCCCGTCAATTAATTATTCTTAATATTTTCCATTCAAAGTATCGGAGAACAGATTAGAGGGAAACACTAAGAGCCCCTTTTGTTAATTATACACATTGAGCAAAGCTTTACTGCGGATCGAATTGATTTAGCGTCGAAAGGCGAAGTGTTTTAGTGTGGTGGACCATTACGTGGCACGTGTCAGGTGCGGGTGAACGTGTCACTAATTGGCCCCCAGGTGTAGGGGAACAAGCCCAGTGGTATTATGACAGCTCCCCTTACCTGTATTGCCTCCGTAAATCCTCCTGTGTTTGTGCCTCCCCGGGGAGAAGTGAATTTCGTTGCCAAATGCGGGCCGTGCCGGTTACGTTGTTAATCCTAATTGTATTTATGACTGCAACAAGAAAATTCTTAGCAGGCGGCGACGACACAAGTAGAAAATTGAAAAGAGCGATTGAAGCTTACGAAATACGAATAGGGCCATCAGATTTTACTTCGGCAGTCTAGTATCATATATTTCACTCTCAGTCCGCCGTGACAGTTTTGTTTTTATGATAATGGGCTTTGCTTTTATATATATATTTGTTTTATCTTTTATGCTTTTCTCCTGTTTAAGGAACCTTTTCAATGATAGAGAAATTTCCATTGCCGTTGTTAGATGCTGTATTATACCGAACAAATCAATTAAGGGTTTTTTCTGATCTAATTGAAAGTCCGTTAAGTTATTTGGATGAGTCATTCTAAAGGGTTAGTGAAAGGCAGGTTTTCTCAGAAACCTAAGGAAAGTTGAAATAATGGCGATTTTTTTTTTTTTTTTTTTTTTTATTTTTTTTTTTTTTTTTTTTTTTATTAAACGTTGCTTCATAAATTGTTTTAATTATGCTGGTGACATATATGATACGAAATAATTTATCGGCAGAATTGCATGAAATATTCCTTGAGATTTTCTCGCTCGCCCAAAATCCAGATTGAGTTGGGGGACAAGGCTTAGCTTGATTGGCTTTAAAGAAATCTACGAATAGCTTTTTCCTTTGATATTTTCAGTGATTTGCTGATCCGTTTCCTCATCACATTTTGATAATGAAATCTTAAAAGATTATCAACATTATTAACCATTTTTATCAAAAGATCGACGTTTTATTTGCATTCTGTTGTTTCTTCTTTTTGTTTGTGTAATGATCATCGTCTCTTTTGGTATCAGATCAAACTTGACATTCCAAATATCGCATGTGAAAAAATATAACTGGACAATTCATGTTTCCACAAAAATACACTGTCTGAGGTATATGTAGAAACAACACTTACCCAGCGTTTAGTTTTATAAAGAAAAGCTTCACCCAATAAATACGCCACTCATAAATTTTGTCAATATAATAGTTGATGTTCGGCCATCAGAGGAGATCATTGAACACATGTTACGCACAGCAACATCTCCGTTGCGCCTATGTCGTCTTCGTTAATTATTGTGCTCTTAACTTATTCTATTTAGTTTAATTCTTCTTGTGTATTTGTAAACTTTGACACGAGATATGCGTGGCTTGCATGACACTTGAGGTGTTATCGGTTCGGGATAGTGTATAATAACTATTTATGTATATGTTTCATAGAATATATACAGTCTTATTTACAATGTTTCAATTAGGAAAATGTTCATATGCTCAAGTGAATTCAGCATCTCTTGGTTCGGGACTCGTGGGTGGTGATAAATTGGTCCTTCACTCGTTCAATTAGTGCCATTTGCCTATGCATTAACCTCATAGATTATCTAAGAATTATTTTCAATGCAGATAGCTCCAGTGAGAAGACACGTATGTGTGATTGGTATGTATGGAAATAAACACATCTGGTTCATGTTGGAGAGAAATTAACCAGTTTACATTTTGAATACCTGCACTTAATTAGGCAGAAAATAAAGAAAAATAAAAAAAGGAGCATTTCGTGCTACGTTGTTCCTTTGCTTCTGGAAAATTGCTGTGGGCATTTATAACCACAACGACTGTGGGAGACGCAATTGGAATTAATGAATATTACTTGAAGGATCAAGTCATGCATTTATTCCATTCATTGTTCATTGCTACGTTACCCCCGGGGAAATACAGTGTAATGGAGGCATTAAATAGAAGAAAAAAAAAGTCATTATGGATGGATCGGGTACATAACCATGAATTTTAATGACGTGGCCCGTGTTTGCAAGGGGGTCATTGCCAGTCTTCCAGAATAATCGAACGCTTATCATGCTGTCATTCCTTCCCTGCCAACAGGCAGAGAAGAATATAATAATAACAACGCGTTCATGGAAACGCTGTAACCCCTCTAATGATACATCTGTCCGGCGTCGTGAGTCCGATCGTGAGTAATTATTATTTCATAATAATGAGGGCGACACGCTGGCCGTTCAATACCCATATCTCTCTCTCTCTCTCTCTCTCTCTCTCTCTCTCTCTCTCTCTCTCTCTCTCTCTCTCTGTCTGACCTTGTTCATTCAGGGTTTTAACCCTTGGTTTAATTTTTCATTGCCTCCAATCAGTGTGTCTGTCGGTCTTGTCTGATGTAGCAGAGGCGGTGGCATTAGTAATTATGACGGGCGTGTCTTTGCTCTTCCATCCTCATTCCTCGGTTATGGGCTTCGTAGATAGCTTGCAGTCGTTGCATCGCCCTTTTTGCTTCGTTCATTGCTATATGGGCTGATACTCTTCGTCAATTTATTTTCTGGTAGGTGAGGAGGCATGCGCTCTCTCATGGTAAAGATTTCGGCCAATTTTGTGAATACGCGGTTTACACGATTTTGATATATTTTTTTTCCATGAAAGGCCATGAACCTCTCTCCCATTATTTAAGTTAGACGATAATTTTTCGTCTGGGAAGTAAGAAAGAAGATGACATGTTGAGTAACGCTGACATTCACATGAAATAAGCTGGGAAGCTTTTACAGAAAAGACTCCTCTTATGTGAAAAATTGGAAGAGAGACTGAAGAAAAGTAAGCGTTAAACAAAGGGAAAATAAGTAATGTATAAGTTTAAATCTGAAGGTATATGCTTAAAACGGTATTTGAGAATTGTAAGAGAATTTAGGCAATTGTGTGGAAAGACCGTTGCATTGCAGAAGAATCCCCCAGCTGATTTCTTGGTAATAATTTTTTAATATTCTGCAATTGCTCTCGCAGTATTATATTACTGGACCAAAACATGTCTGTATTGTAAGCGTGGAACTTCCCAAAAGAGATCCTCTCCTATGAATCTTCAGTTCGACCTCATTTCACAATATTAGCATCTTCATTCGTGTATTTTTACTTTTATGTGCTGCCTCTTAGTGTTACAAGAAAAATAAGAGTTTCACGAAATATGTGTGGTTAGTCCACAAATATCATTATGCTGTTCTGTCAGTATCATTATTATGCTCTCGTGTAAACTAGAGAAAAAGTAGTTTTGTGGAAGAATTCAATGGTCTTGGGTTATTTAGGTAAGGTATTAACCTAACACAGAACTAATATCAGCTAGTCATTGGCGTTGGTACGGATATTTTTTTTTTATTTAAAAATTGTGTGGAATGTTGAGATGTCTTCACGAGGGATGCTTTTTGTGAGTTGCTATTTTGTCAGCTCGCGCTCCCGCACGCGCACATATTCTTACGATGTCTTGCCCCAGTGTGTTTGATGCCCTTCGAATGTAGAGAGAGAAGAGAGAGAGAGAGAGAGACCGGCGACGGTGGTGTGGGGGGAGAATTTAGAAGGCACCTATAATGATTGATCTTTTATCGACTCGCCGGATATATCGGATAAATTGTTCGTTTGAAGTATTCTCAAAAGCTCTGCGGTCGTTCTAAACATTTTTCTTTTCTCCAGTGATAGCTGTTTGTATATGTGTGTGTGTGTGTGAGAGAGAGAGAGAGAGAGAGAGAGAGAGAGAGAGAGAGAGAGAGAGAGAGAGAGAGAGAGAGAGAGAGAGAATCCTGACCGGGAGTTTAAAATCCGATGTAGAAAGTTGGGACTTGCATGATAGAGATTATAGTTGCATATGAAGTTGACCTCCTTTGCTAAAGTAATGGATTTAGTTACGTAGCTCTGTAGCTCTTACAAGTCGAAAGCAAGTTTCTCTTCGTCATGAGTTGAATGGAAGGTGAAAGCAGATTCTTTGTATTTTCAAGGAAGTTTAAAATTTCGTCATTAGGTCGAAGAATTCTCTTTATAGTGCATGATGAAATTTTTTTTTTTATTGTTCTGGTGTTTTTGTAGCCAAATATGTTCATTGGAATACAGTCTGGTTCAGCTGGTCGATGCATTTTTATGAAGTTACACCGAAAGTGATCATCAACGCCTAAGTCAGGTTGCGTCTGGAATTTTTGTATCTGCAACCTTGGGTTAGATTTATGTAAGTTAAACGAAAGATTTTTTTAATGCAAAGGCAAATGCTACTTAGTCTTGAAACTGTGAAGTAAATATTTAAATGCATTTGGATATTTTCTATGGTAATTATATATTTTCATAAACTACTTAGTGGTGTAACATTTTAGTTTTGTATAAATAAATTATACTGACCTTGTTGTAAACTAGTTTGGGAACTCGTAAGGAGAGCGCCCTTCACTTAGGATTTTCATATATCCCGCCTCTGTGGGTTAGATGTGGTTCACAGCTGCGCCGACTTCCTTCCTGCTGACCACAAGGTCCAGAATAGCTTGCGACCATTCTTCGCTCGTTCAACTTTGGGGGGGCCAAACATCGGGTAATTCGGTCTTGAACCCCGATGAATTGCGTGGAAGAGACAGCTTAGTCCACGCACTATCTCGCTGCTTCGTTTTGAGGGACTGACACATTCATTACGGAAGTTTATTTGCCGGAGGAACGAGGAGGTTGCAGCAGCTGTGCCACGGCCTTTGGAGCCTCACGCGGCGCGGTCAGCATGTTTACACGTTGCCAGGCAACAGGGGGACGCTCGTCGTGTAGGAGCAGCAGCTTGTGTTGGCTAGCCCTTCCACACGCACACGAACTCACGTACATAGAAGAGGGTTGGCATCTGCACACACCTGCCACACGTGTTTTCACTCTCAAGCAAACGAACGATACCACCAAAAATTGGAGACGCCGGTATTTTTCCCGTTGTATTGCGCGAAATTCAGCGCGTTTGGAATTAGAAGTCGGGAATATGCATGTGTAATATGCGTGTTTTCGTGTGATTGTGATCTACTTGTCTTTAGCCGCCCTGCAGGATTCTAGGTAGGACGATCCGTACCTTATCCATGCACGGCGGACCGATTGCAAAGGGCGTGCAGGAACTGCTAGGGATTAATATTGAAGAGCAGGTGCGGAGAATGTGTACGTCAAAGTATGAGTATGTATAATTTGTGTTAATGGGACCTGTTGATACGGAGAAGTAACATACTCATACTTTCCTGCATGCAAACATACACGAAGACGAAAAGCAAGTGTGTCTAATGAGGTCAGTGTAATATCGTGCTTAAATTAGCCTACTTGAACTTAGTTGTTCAAGTTTGCTTTTAGTTCGATTGAGCCTTTGCCATTAACGGGAATCCCTTACTTCCCGCGAGCAGTGTGGTGTTTTCCGATTATGAATCAAAAATTGCTTAAGGGATGAATCAATGATGACGCCAGTATCTAGGCTTTTTTTTGTAGAATACAAGTGACAAAAAAATTGAAATAATCATGATAATACTTGTGTTTTTATATTGCGTGTGTAATTGGGACTGCGATTGAGAGAGGATTTATAGAGAAACGTGGAAACTGAGCGTTTCAGTTATGGAAAAATTCATCGTTATGTTATAACTTGATAAGAGATAAATTGTTGAAAGGGAGAGGTTTTTAAAAGTTCCTACGTCGGTTTTGTGTTTGGTAACTACTATGTATATTAGTATGAATATATGTTCAAGTTTCATTATGTAAAACCAGCGGATGGGCATGTAGACATATGAGAGAGAGAGAGAGAGAGAGAGAGAGAGAGAGAGAGAGAGAGAGAGAGAGAGAGAGAGTTTCTTTAACATATTGGATATTAGCGAAGTTTTAAATACAGATTATTTCTTTTTCTTTAATTTTTTTTCCAGCAAATTACATAAAAGTACTGGTAGCACACTAACAATTCTAAAATATTCTTTTATATGCATTACTGTAGTGGTTTAAGGTACGGTGTATTGGTTTCGAAACATTCAGATACCTATAACTAAAGAGCACCAAGAATTCTGTGCTTAGCTGGTTGCTGGAGTTATACTTTTCTGTAATTGTAAATTTGCAGTTCGTGATGTTGAGGAGTACGGTAATCATATAGTAAGACTCAAAATTGAAATTTATGAAAAAGCCAATTGGAACGGCCATTTGTTGAAGTTCATAGAATAGACGTGAAAGATTAAGACATTATTCAGTTGGTATTTGATGCTTTGGGTTAATTCTCTTCAGACATCTAGAGTTTTCTTTCAATGTACTGTATAATATATATATATATATGTATATATATATAATATATATATATAATATATATATATATATATATATATATACATTATATATATATATATATTATCTATATCTATTATCTTATATCTATATATATTATTAATCTATATTATATTATATTATATATATATATATAATAGATATATATTAAGGTGAAATGATTAGGTATTTATTCATATGTAGTTATGTGAATAATAGAACTCTTGAAAATAAGTTCCTTCTCTTTCTCCTCTTGCAGTACAATGATGAGTGATGGAGTCAAAGTAGAAGAAGTCAAAATCGAGGACGTGGAAATTGAAGAAACGGGTGAGACAGTCGTTAGCGAAGGAGGAGGAGGAGGAGGAGGTGGAGGAGGAGTGGGTGGCGATGAGGCCCCACCTACAGCAGCAGCAGTAACAGCAGTGTCTTCCTCTTTCACACGCCACCACCTCCTCCTTCGTCGTCACCAGGGAGAGGATGAAGATGAAGGCGAAGTAGGCACGTTGGCGGTGAGTGGGGGCCCAGTGGTGGTGAGAGGAGATTGTGGTGGCGGAGGGGGAGGAGGAGGAGGAGGAGGTGGTGGTGGTGGCGGCGGCGAGGAGGTGGTAATGGGGACGTGGTGGTGATGGGAGGGAGTGGTGCCACTACCCTCTACAGCAGGGAAGACGGTGCCACCGTCCTGGAAGCTGCCGACGGCACCACCACTGTCCTCCAACCCCAGCACACTCAGGGCTCTGCCGCCCACAGGCTGACATTGACCGTCGAGGGCGGCGATGGAGTCGTAAGCGGCGAGGGCGTCACCGCCATCGTGGACAATCGGGCGGGCACGGCCACCTTCGTCGAAGGCGCCGAAGTTGTTCGGACGGTTGCTGTGTCATACGCCACGCCCATTCTGCACCATGTGTTCCTGCAGGCGGCCCCGCCCACCACAACTATGCATCATCCGCACACCACCCATGCCACCCTCCTCCAAACCACCCACGTGCCAGCCGCTGCTATCATTCAGCCTACTTCTACGGCACGGCGGCCGCCCACTCTCCATACCTCCACTACACCCATCATTTTGCAGCCCGCCCGCGCAACACTAAAAGTAAGTTCATGTGATATGACGTCGTTATTATAACATTCACTCGGCTTTTGTTGTCGTCATGTAGATCACCATAGTAACCGATTCATAATGTATTATGTCGTTTTCCCCCAGTTTTTCCTCCCAATTTTCCCCCCCCCCCCCCACCCCACATTTTCTCCCAGATCCCCACACACTTTTATCGTCGTCTTATCTTTAATACCGCTGCGATCGTCATACGTTCCCTGCGTTTAAAATCACCATAATTAGTTTCATGCTTTTGTTTTTTCTATGATCATAAGTGAAATTGTAATTATTCATTCATCTGTTTTTAAACATCATCAGTATCATGGACATCATCATAACGTTGTGATACTCACCTCTGAAGTGTGTGTGTGTGTGTGTGTTTCGTCAGTATTTTATCCAATTTTGATAAATCTTCACGTTCCATCACGACAATCATCATTATTTTCAGTATCAGTTTCTGAATAAAAATTAAAAATATTGTAAATAACCGTAAACCTAATAAACATTATTTTGTTATATTCAGTGTCCTATTTTTAGTCGAATTTTTAAATAATTTTTGAAACAAAAATCAGCCATAAAGTTTGCAACGCGGGATACCACTTTTAGTTTTAAGTAGAGGCATAATGCTGGAACGCCATCAATAACGAAGTTTTGAGTTTTGTGTTAACGACACACTTGGCAGCATGTTTCTCCAAATGCTCTTCAGGAAAACTTTGGTGTTATTCGATTACTGGGTAATAAGATGGCGGTGTACACCCTCATTGTCAAGTGGCTGCCGTAAGTTCCCTCTTTGTAGTGGTGTGTCATGCGACAACTTTTCCCATTTTTCAAATACCTTCTAGTGAAAATATACGTTAAGAACATGCTCTCTCTCTCTCTCTCTCTCTCTCTCTCTCTCTCTCTCTCTCTCTCTCTCTCTCTCTCTCTCTCTCAAAACACACACACTCACACACTAGTTAGGTGTAAAATATTACCAGTAAAAAAATAGGATTTTTTGTATTGCTCTGATGAAAAAAATCTAAACAAACGAACACATGCATACGATAGTAAGTATGAGGAATACAATGATAAGTTCATTGTTATAGACATCGCAGGTGTGGTCATACACGAATATTTCTGGCTGCTTGTACTTTCCCTTGCTGGCTTCGTGTCCATAAATTATCCCAGAAACGTGAGATGTTTTTGGATACGATCAGATAAAGAAAAAAAAAATTAAGACATTGTATCCTAATTATGAGATTGGGTAATTTATGAGCGTTATTGCATATTCGTTGGATTTGACGCAGAGACGTGACTGTGTACCGGTTGTGTGGAGAGTGCGTGTGACAATTTTTACGTTGCAACTTGACATGTAAACTTACGTTGTTGTAGTTATGGTGCTTATATTAATGGGAGTAGATTTGATAATTTGATTTTCCTATAAGCCTTGCTTGTGTACAGTGTGTGAGAGGCGTTGTTAGCTCATTTGATCCGAGTATGACAAGGGAGATGTCTTGTGTGGAAATTTCACAAAGCTTTATTAGCAACGTTTTGGGGTTTTGTCCCATTATCACGGCTGTTAAAAGACTAATAATATAAAGTATAGTAAAAAGACTCATTCTAAAAACACTAGTGTACATTGATAATAAAATCCACAAAGCATATAATACTAAGAAAATTACCATCTCAAGCAAGAAGGAGGAAGCAAAAGGTCCCAAGTTACTATGGCTATGCCAGGTAAAAGGTAAAAAGGATTAGTGATAGTTTGATTGTTTAGTTTTAAAATCCTTGAAGTCTTCAAATCGCTTTTCATAAAAACAATAGTTCCAAAACTAAATCAAACTACAGCTACCCCTCTTGACCTGACATAACCATATTTACTTGGGACTTTTAGCTTCCTCTTCTTGCTTGAGACGGTAATTTGCTTAGCATTTTATGCTTTGTGGATTTTATTATAAATCTATATTTGTGTTTTTACGGTGCCTTTTTTTATTTTACTTTATATTTATTCGTCTTTTTACAGCTCTGATAATGGGGCAAGGCCCCGAAACGTCGCTAATAAAGCTTTGTGAAATTGTCTCCTTATAATGCACCTCGTAGGGGGCTGGTGCCGTTAGTGCACCTCATGCGGTGCAGTGTAGGCATTACTTACGGGTCTTCGCAGCGTCCCTTCGGCCCCTGGCTGCAACCCCTTTCATTCCTATTACTGTACCTCCGTTCATATTCTCTTTCTTCCATCAGACTTTTCACCCTCTCTAGCGATTGTTTTTATAGTCCATTGCGAGGTTTTCCTCCTATCTTGTCACACCTTTCAAACCTTCTTACTGTCAAATTCCCTTTCATCGCTTAATGACCTTTAGGTCCCAGCGCTTGGCCTTTGGCCTAAGTTCTATATTCCATTCCATTCCTTGTAACGTCCATATATATAAAGTGAGTTTGTGCTTGTGCTTTTTTGTTGTTATTATTTCTGTCTTCCCTCCTCCCTTTCTAAATTTGATTACTCTGCCAACTTTGCTTCATAAATGGAAAATGATTCCCCATTTTTACCATTGGTTTTCAAAGGATTTTGTATTTTATTGTGGCACGTGTAAGGCCAAAGGTTGTCTTAGTGGTGTGATGTGGAAGTTCTACACATTCGTTATTTGTATACCAGTGTGGAGACCGAATGCGAAATGGGAGGTGGTCACTGTGAGGTCATTTCATGGTCTCTGATTTCGGTGCTTTGAAGCATTTGCTGTTGAAATGCAAAGTTAAGTGTTCTGGAAAGAAGACCAGTTGCTGTGTGTGTGTTTTCTGCTTATGAAGCTTAAGATAATGGATGGCTGTGGCCCAAAGTTGAGGTACAATGAATTGATTGTATATTTTCTGTTACCTAACATACCTTTGCATTATTTTTATGTTATTTCACGTACATTTTTTTCACTTTTAAGTTGTAAATCACTTGTATTTGTTCACATGAATGTGGTGCGCCCATCATTGAAGTTGGTCCGCTTAAATTTTTTTCTGATTAAAACTGCAATGGGAAGATTAACTATTCCGTTAATAGAGATTTCTATACATAATGTAGTCGCATTTCTGAAAAAAATAAAATAAATGAAGTAACTATAATCTACGGACAGTACGCGCGATGTTTCAACTGATATTGTCTGTAATGATTACATTTGTACCGGAAAGATTATTGTCGAAGGTTAATTTTACATTGTTCGATTTAATTGTCTAAAAACGCATGCCCCGGTAGGCGTTTTACACGTAAACGACATCTTAATTTTATCTAATCGGTAGTAATGTAAATTTTAATTATGTACATCGTAGGTAAACATAACTACATACCCAAGAAATAATAAATAACGAAAGATTAAACTATCCTGAGAGAGAGAGAGAGAGAGAGAGAGAGAGAGAGAGAGAGAGAGAGAGAGAGAGAGAGAGAGAGAGAGAGAGAGAGAGAGCGCCCCAACCCACAAAGAGTGCGAGTGTGGCACAGTGTATAGATAGTGTCAACACTGAGAGCGGCCTGTAGTGTGTGCTTAGCTCTCAGAGGGGAAGTGGCACTCGCTGATAATTTCCCTTTACTCTCTCTCTCTTTCTCTCTCTCTCTCGACCTTTATATCTCATAGACTCCTTATCTTGATAAAGTGCCGTTCCGGACACTTCTCTCACCCTCTCCCTCCTCCTCCTCCTCCTCTTCCTCTTCCCTGCGTTTCCCATTTTGCCTTCTCTCAGGTGGAGGTTAATAGCCCCCTCCCCCTCCTTGACCTCTTCCAGTTCATTTTGGGTCGTAGGTTTTGGATAAATCTTTGTTGTACGTAGTGTAAAATGTATCAATTGGTTGGATAATTTCTAAGCCATTCGGGTGATTTGTTCTCAAATCCGTAAGTGTATGTATGTACTTTGTGCTGTGCTGTATGAAATTTTTTTGGTTAGGCACAAAATTCGTGGAATGGGTAACTATAGCCTGATTGGTTGGAAAGTGTAATGGGTTGGTTTGTGTATATACATGATATTTTATATATAACTTAGTTTTTTGCTCAAATTGTTTTCCTAGGTGCAGGTTGGTTGTGCAAAGCTTGTTGGTATGGGTTAATATATAAAGAGGATAATTTACGATTTTATTTTAGGATAGGATGAAAACGACCATGTGCATAAGTTGCTGTTTGAATGCCTTGGCAATATTCAGTAGGTTTCAGTTAAATTGGGGAATGATATCTACTTATCAAGATGAAGAATATTTTATCTTTAATAAATGAAGCTTTGTTTAAGGTGCTTTTGGGTTTCCTTCAATAAAACACCAAATAAAAAAGTATTGCTGTTCTTGAGTTGTCACAGGGTCCGTGTTCCTTCCCTACTTACAAAGTCAATCTGTCTAGCTGCTTGTATGTCTGGCTCTCTCTGTCTCAGTATCTCAGTTGGTCCATCACACTTACTATAGTCCTATAGTCATTGCGATTCCTCCTCAAAGGTGCAAGGAATTTCGGTCATATTAGGATTAAAGGTAGAATTCCGTCAATTTGCACTTAACCTTGGTGGAATGTCTGTCACGCTTAGGCATTGTGAAATCGTGGCACGAATGAGTGCAGATTTCTTACTAATCATCGCTTAGGAATAAATCTTTTTTTCGAGTTTACTACTTTAGCTAGAGCCATAATATTGATGCCTTGAGTATTCTCGTCTGAATGCTTCGTAAAAATGTGGTTGAGGGTCTTCTAGGGATATGCATGATTTAGCAATACTTCCAGAATGCGTGCTTCAATCATTTTTTAGAGAGAGAGAGAGAGAGAGAGAGAGAGAGAAGAGAGAGAGAGAGAGAGAGAGGACTGGTTAAAAAAATCTATACATGGATCCCCCCTCAACACAATATTCCATTAAACATGATTGTTTCGGTTACACTGCTATAAATAATAAAGAATTTCATCCACTTCGTTTGTTATAATAGTTTTACTGTGATGTTCTCGATAAATTCTCTTGAAAGTGATGTGAAATACTAGGTTTTATCGAAAGCATTGATTAGTATTGATAACGCTTAACCTCCATCGGCTTTGTTAATCTATTTTGTGCTATGCGGGGAATCCTTTATGCAGCATTAGCGCAGCGTGTAGGTACTCCGCGCTATTAATATCGCCTGATGGAAAAACTCAGTTTTATACATAATACATATTTTCCATCACAGAATTATTTTTTTTTGTGGTTAAGATTATTAAAGCTACAAGCTCAACTTTATGTAAATATGGAAGTGCTGTAAAAGCAATTCAGAATTATATTACGAAGTTTCCTCTTCCTGACTGAAGCCCATCATAAGGCACAAACGTCAGGATTTGTGGAATTATGAAACAAATAATCACAAATGAAAACAGATTAAACCAACATTGGGGTTTGGCAGTCGAGAAGAAATGTAAAAGTGGTATATCCTCTCCCTCCCCCCAGGATTGGACATACCTATATGCACACGGTTATTTCATTCCCTTCTCTCACTACCCGGTTGCAGCCATTCAAGAATCAGATCAACTTCTACAGTATATAATTTTTTAAGTTTAAAATAAATGAGTCTGGAACACTTTCAGTCTGTCTAGTTATAAAGTTTTTACGAAGCTTCAACTTTGTTATATAATTTCCGTTGAAATTTTAGTCTTTGTAACAAAGCAGACCATTTAATCCCTCTAAGAGCCTAGATTTTTACCTCTGGTGTGAGTGCGCTCTCTCTCTCTCTCTCTCTCTCTCTCTCTCTCTCTCTCTCTCTCTCTCTCTCTCTCATTCGTGTTGTTTGTGTGTTCTTGTCAAATATAAATATGCCAGCGTGCGACATCCATATTTTTTTTTATACGTGAAGTTGTTGTGTTATCTCAGGATCCCATTAAAATCGGGAGAGGGTAACGCGAGATGAGTTGACGCCTTCATTTTCCACTTTGATTCCCTTTGCCATTTCAGACGCCCTTCTCCCCCCTTCCCCCGCTTGCTCCTTCCCGCCTCTTGGCTTATTAAATTGTCGTCGTTACGCCTTGAATCATCTCCACACCTGCCATCCAATCTGTGTGTACTCTGAGGTTGTCGAATTTGAACATTTAATGTAATATCAAACGGATGTTACAAAGTTGAATCACGGTATATTATTTTATTTTCCATGGGTATTTTTCATTAGGTACCACTTTAATGTTAATCTCTTCTTTCATCCTCCGCCTTTTCATTTTCTTATTTTTCATTTTCTTATTTTCATTGTTCATGCTCTCACTTTATTCTCTTCATCACTCCTCTTCGTACTCTTATCTTCTCTATTTCCCTAATATCCCATTGTGTCCAATTTCGTAACTGTTGCCATTCCCTTAATGTCCTCCTTAAGTGTCGTGTCTCATACCTGCATCCGAGTCCCATAGAATCGTGTCCAAACCTCTGTCTCCTCCCCTTTATTTCTGTATCTTACAGAGGTCCCCTTAACTTGGCATCCAGTCCCCTCCCTTTCTCATGGACGGGTCCAATTTCCTTACAATTCAGTCCCCTACTTGTGCATCCTTCCCCTAACGTTCAGTCCCCTACCTGCGTTCCCGTCCCTTGGTGTCTCGTCTCTTACCCGTGTCACGTAATGTGTGTTGTGTTGTTCATGTAATTTATCACTTCCTCGGCCATTAGGATAATATTCGCGTATAAGTATACATTGTTGTCGCCTGCCCTCGATTTTCTTCACCCCTGTCCCTTCTCTCCCTCCCTATTAAGAGGGGAGAAGGGGGTTGTGAAAACCCCCAGCTGTTGTTGCCGTCGAATTGGAGTTGAATGGATGGGCGGGGTTGAATGGAGGAGAGCTGAAAGTTGATGACAGTGGGTCATGTCGTTGGAGCTGGGGAAGAGGGAGGGAGGGAGGGTTACCTTCAGGTTGATACGGTCTGGTTGCATCAAGGGTTGAATTTTGTGGTAGGTACTGTTTTTCTGTGTGACTTTATTCGTTGTAGTCTCTCTCTCTCTCTCTCTCTCTCTCTCTCTCTCTCTCTCTCTCTCTCTCTCTCTCTGCGTTAATTTCTGCAACCATTTTGCAGGATTGATCGTAGTGAGATCATGTGTTTTGGGATGCACATGAAATGCGTGTAACATTTTAGGGGCTCTTATACCTTATTATTGTATTTATCTGTAAATGGATAGAAAAAGTGGCTTGCTTCTTGTCAAATATTCATAAAAACTTCTGCTACTGGTTTTGTGTAGTCGTCTCCTTCATTCTGTTGGGTTATGGTATGTAGTTAGGAAGATGGTTTAAAAATGTGAACCCCTCTTCCTCAGCTTCGTAAGTGGAAAATGTTGGAAGGATGCTTGCTTATAATGAAGGCTCCCTCTATCACGTTGTCTCCTACATGTCTTAGCAAATATATTTTATTGTTTTTTCCTGAGTCAATGTCTGAGGCACTTCTGCCGAGTTATTTACATATTTTTACATGACCTGACTGCCGCCATCACCGAGTGAAGCCATAAATGGAATCATCGAGAGTGAATGAATAGCAAATGTGGTAATGGTCGGTGCAGTCCACTCCATTTCTGTAGGTTGGTGACGTGTACTTGCGTCATTTATGCCATCCGTTCTTTAATATTTCAAGCGACCGTTGCTTTCAAAACTCCGACATGGTTTCAGATGGTTAATCTGTAGACCTTTTTGTAAAGAAAATTGCCTCGGTAAAATCTAAATTGTGCTTGTCTCCTTACTGGAAAATTAAAGTGACTTGAGTGCCTTCTCTTCTCTTTTGCATATATGGCGAAATTGTTTTTTTCAGTCGGAACAGTTTTGTACCTACGTTTTTTCAGTTTTATGACCTGAGCCCTACTGCATAACTTGCAAATGAAGGTTGACATTGAGTGTTTTTAATTGTATGGTGTGAATCATACATTAGAAATTTACATGAAATCGTTGCACCCAATGTTCAATCTTTATTTTTGTTTTTTTCATTTATCTATTTTTTTGATAATTGGCTTAGATTAACACAGTCCACGTGTCGTTATTGTATTGTACCACGTAATCTGCTAAAATGAAATTAAGATAAACAGATTTTCGCTGGGGTATATTGAGTAGTAACCAGTACTTCAGGGGTAATTTGTGTAATGAGTTTAGGGCTTATGTGGGCACACATCGTGTGATCTTGGCGTACTGGAAAAGGCTGTTAAGGATTACAACGCTGCTTTTAAGAGAAAGTGATTAGTATGTTTTTTAACGTATGAAAGAACCATCAGTGTGTCTGTATGTGTGATTAGTATTAGTTAATCACTGGCTGATAGGTAATAATGGGAAATATTAATGAAAGTTTACTTATATGGGATTACCCGATTCTTTTTTTTTTTTTTTTTTTTTGTTTTTTTTTTTTTTAGTCGTGGTCATAAAGGGTTACAGCGCTCGTTTCGCACATAAAAAGTGGCCACACTTTTGACTTGCATTTTGCACCCGAGTGCCTGTGGTTAGGCTATTGTTCCCTTGTCACGCTACGAGAAAATAGGTAACTTATACCTTAGACTTCTCATTTAAAAATTTGGATTTTTTTTTATCTCACACACACCAACACACACACACACACACACACACACACACCACACATTTCCCAGGTCACTTGACGATGCCATCCACAAACCACACCCAGAACACCACAACACACACACAACCACAACCATATATTATATATATCCACTGTCACTAGAACTTGTGGTTATTACAATACTTTACTATACTGGTTATACCTCTATATCTACATATATATATACATATAAAACGAATGCCACAGGAAACCTACACCCGGTAGACCAACACACACACACACACACACACACACACACACACACACACACACACTACTATAATATATATATATATATATATATATATATATATATATATATATATATATCCTGTCACTAGAACATTGTGGTCAATTTATATACTGTATATCTATATAAATATAAAACGAATGCCACAGGAAACCTACACCCAGTAGATCAACACCAAGTTAATTTTGTGTATGTGTGTGTATTTATGAAGCGTACTCCACAGGAAACTTACACTCAACAGATGAGCACCAAGTGCATATTGTGTGTGTATGTATGTATATACGTGTGTTAGCATAACTTTTGTCACTTAGACACATTCTACAGTCGAATTCACTACCCATGGCGAATAATACAACAAGAAAGGTATTGTATATGGAAAGTGCAACGGGTTTGATACAGAGGAAGGGCATGTTTGTCGCCAAAAATCTATATACATACATACGTACATACATACATAAATACATACAACTGGATGTGCTAGGAAAAAATAGCCCAAGGCTACCAATTCTATGGATAGTAAAGTGCCTTGGCCACAATACTACTCATATGAATACCAATTATAGATTAGTACTAAGTACACTTGGTGTCTGCCGCTTGCATGTTGAGGAGGATGCATTGCATGACTGGATTGCCAGTGGTGGGAAGGGAAGGAGGGACATCCCCCTCTCTCCCTCCCCTCCCGTTCCTTCCATTCCCAACCCCAGTCTCTTATCAGTTGTTTTTTTTTTTTTTTCCTCGACAATAATAGAGTGGAACTTAGATGATGAAATTGGAGTTTTAACGAAAATGATGTTCATCTTGAAATCTTTACTTTGAGAGGCTTATTACTGAAGTCTAAAGCACCAGTTTCATCCTGAAAGATTTTTGTTATTACAATAAAATCCTTAGAAAAAGAAACTCACAAGATTACTGAGTATAACTTGTTAATTTGTAAGTATTTACATAGTATTTTACTTAAAACTCGAGTACTTTCAGCCCCTAACTGTGGCACTTTTTCAAGAGATGTGAAAGTGGCCCTGACACGGTCTGGTCACTTTCACATCTCAAAAAAAGGGCCACAGTTAGGGACTGAAAGTACGAGTTTTAAGTAAAATGCTATGTAAATACTTACAAGTAAATAAGTTACACTCAGTAACCTTGTGAGTTTCTTTTTCCATCTTCAAAAGAAAACTGTACGAAGTTTTTAGTTCGGTTTAATAGTCCTTATTAAGAAATTCTCTCTCTCTCTCTCTCTCTCTCTCTCTCTCTCTCTCTCTCTCTCTCTCTCTCTCTCTCTCTCTCTCTCTCCCCCAAAATGGAGGCCCTGTGTGTCCCAATCATTCTACCAGCTTGGTCTCTGACTATCACTTCGTTGACTTAGTGGAGCGTTTTCAATTTCGACCATTCATCTGGTGACGTCACGAGTTGAATGGTGCTTCGGTAATGCTACCAGGAAAGCCCGTCGATGACTTCATCGGTGTGATAGCAACTGCGTGGCTATCCCTTGTATCCCAGCAACTGTGTTGTTTAATTAATGCGTCATCTTCGCACAGATGTCTGACGAATATTTTTCGACGTTCAGTGACCTGGTTGAATTGTTTATTATTTACAGTTGGGAAAAAAAATCTTGTAACTTGAAACGGGGGGGTTCCACGAAATTAACATCCCTGTCGGACCTTTGCTTGTTGATAACGCAAAGTTGTTATATTTGTTTCAAATGTTAGTATTGTTACATCTTACATCATATAGTTTTCTGTTCACTTGTTAATGACTGGAACAAAACTGAATAAATTAATAGTTGTGAACTTGAATGTAATTCTTGTACTTGTGGAAACTGAATGCACAGTTTTAACGGTCTTGGAAGAATTAGTGGCAGGTAAAATTTCCTTGTTAATGAAAATACTCCAATTCCTGTGGTGCTTTGTGCGTTGTTTTTACGTACATACATGTGAGTAGCCTTAGTTGCCAATTATGATTCACCTTCCTAGTGAGAGTGGGCCTTATCAAGAGTTGTCGTGTCAAAGAACTCTTATGTTTGGCATAAGCGCAGATATTAAAGTTTGTGTGCGTGTCTCGTTTATTTCCAGCAGTCGTACTTTCAAACTTTTTTTTTATATATTTGGGAAAGAATATATATATAAGTTGAGATGTGAGATTATAGGTATTGATTATATATATAGATATATTATATAATAAAATCTATATATATAAAACTGTATTTTTTATAAGTATTATCTACTAATTTCCTCAATTTTTCTGTAGTGCATTGATGAATATTACTTACTAGCTGGCGGGACCTGGCTAAAAACGATCTCTTACAAATCTACAGATATTCGTATGTACCGACCTTGTTTGAACCATAATATAATCGTTATTTTTCATCGTAGAAGAAAAGTACGAGCATATTTGGAATCCTCGTGAAAAGGTCTATCAGAATATTGCTGTATTATTTTTTTTTTCTCTACCCCTAATATTGCAGAAGTCAACATGGCCGGACCGCCCGGATTTTTGGATCAAAACGGCACCCTGATCCATCTCATAATATCATCGTTCTTTGTCATCTTAGTAGAAAAGCAAGAGCATATCTGGAATCCACTTGAAGAGTTCCGTGAGAATAATGCTTTCTTTTTTTCTCTACGAATAATGATAAAGAAGTTATCAAGGCCGGATATCCGGATCAAAACGATACCCGGAAGAAAGCAACTCCTATAAAATCTACGTACATGCTCTGACTTTGGTTCAATTCGGTCCAGTAGTTTCGCAGTTTGAACATAAATACATACATACATACAGTCCGACCGTCAGCTTTATATATATAAGATTTCACATACATATACATGTTGCCCTTGTGTACATAGTCTACACAGGGAGCGCGTGTCATTTTGAGCTGATGGTTATTGAGCCATAAATCAAGTCCGTCATTTGTACTAATGATCACGACACGAGCTCAGTAACACTCAGCCGCCTCTCTCTCTCTCTCTCTCTCTCTCTCTCTCTCTCTCTCTCTCTCTCTCTCTCTCTCTCTCTCTCCTTCACTAGGCTTTACTATGTGAAATTTTGTTATGATTGCTCTTTATCCCTTTTTTTTCCTTCGACTTAGTGAAAATTACTGCTATTTTGAAAAATAATTTCTATTAAAGATTTCATGTTTAATGGTAAAGTATGATTCATTTAAATAACAATTGTCTTTCGTTTTGAATTGGTTTAATTTTTTATTATCATTGACTCTTCTTTATATAGTTGGGTTCTGAGTATCCCCTCCTTAAAGCAATTTTTTATTTGATAAGGCGCTTCTGTAATGCTATTTGTGTAGTATGAATTATCTCAGGTGTCATATTTGGTTGCCTTACGCCATGGCCTTCCAGTGTCTTCTGCCTGTCGTTTTCATATAATGTGTATGCGCGAGTGTTAGTCAGATGAGCTTACGTAATTTTGCTTAGCCGTTATTTATAAGTATCTGTAAGCAACGTATGCATGCATACAAGTGCATTTGAGTTAGCTATTTAGGTAAGGCAAAATGCCTTAACAAGAATTATTACCATCCATTAGTTTTTTTTAAGAATATTTTGTTTATAACGTTCACTGCTATCTTTTCATGTAACCATCCTATGAGAAATAGTATTAATTTTATTAGGGCCAAACGAGTATAATTAAATATCAGAATAAATTAACCTAAATATTTAGTTAGACCTGAATAAAAGAATAATGCTCTATATGTGCGATTAAATGAAAAATCACATAGAACTGACTGGGTCCTAAGTACTATAATGATATGTAAAAAATGTTGTTTCAAGAAATATTGTAGAATCTGCTGTAATACAGGTTACAAGCGGAAGTACTGATTCAAGTCCACGTCTTTGTATACTCGACCCCATTTTGCACACGATGTTTGAAGGAAATTTGAAAGAAAACCAAATGAACCCTGTAAGCCTTGTTAATGTAATGAACATTGCATTGAATGTTTGCAAGCATCCAGTGCAATATTCACTCATTTAAGTGAAAACTCGCTCATAATAATTTGGACCGGCAGTTCAATAACTGTTCGATCAAAAGATGTCTTGTCACAAAATCTTTTAGAGTCCTGCCTTATTCAACTTACTTCCAATTGTAATTTTAATTTTGGCCCCGGCTTGTATTATTTGGACCCTTGTACAAGTAAAATATTAAAGAATGACCTTAAAGATAGAATCACTGACTTAATTCAAAATTAGTTACCTTATAGATATTTTCTTTGTATCTGTATATAATCTTTTTTTAGTGTGAAAATTTTTACTTTGCGATTTTTTTTTTTTTTTTTTTTACCAAAATGAGATTTATTGTATTGTACTTTTATAACTTTTTCTTTTTTGTCAGTCACCGACTAGCGTAATCTTTTAATTGTCTTGCCCCTGCTTCCGATTATGTGGACTTAATCTTTTGTAAACTTCTTAAATTGTATCCCAAAAATCTTTTGTAAACTTCTTAAATTGTATCCCTGTTTTGGGTAGGTCTACTATAATTCTTCAGGTATGTTGGATTCCAGGTACATATTTTCCTTTATAATCCCTATCTGTCATTTATACGAGCTTTCCTTTTAAACTTAATCTCACATTTATATCAATCTCCTTAGTAAAGGATGCGAGTCGAAAGGCCTTGCAGCGGTACTCCATTGTTTCACTTTCGTTCGTGGATTTTGCCTCTAGTTATACAATCATCACGTTCCAAATTTTCGTGATTCAGATATATATATATAATTATATATGTATAGTTATATGTATCTATACATACTGGCGTCACAGCACCATAGGTCACCGTCATTCTACGAGGAGGGAAACCCCAAATGATTTTTATTAATTGCAGGAGAAAACGAAAATCAGATATGAAAAGCCACTGAACAAACACACCCACGGAAACTATTTCTTTTGGGTGTTTCCTTCAGATATTCTCTCTCTCTCTCTCTCTCTCTCTCTCTCTCCTCTCTCTCTCTCTCTCTCTCTCTGTGTGTGTGTGTGTGTGTGTGTTTTATTGTGCGTGCTCTTGCACAGTTAGAGCTCTAAGAGTAGATGACAGTGTTTGCAGAGCCGTGTTGATGATTGTAAAGCGATTACCCGGACATGTTAGTCCTCTCACTTATGGTACAAAAATGTTCTTGTGTACCTTGAATGAGGGGTTGGTTCACAGACGTTCAGGCCTAAAAGAAGTCTTTAATTGCCCATTTGATTGATTTTGAGACATCTCCACTTTCACTAACATATTTCAAGAGGCCTAAAATAGTTGAAATAGTGTCAGCCGTTTCACGACCCTGAACTTTGAAATCTTATCTCCTAATCTGTCTATATTTCTGATAGTGTTATTGATATTGCTGCGTCCTGTATCCCAGTCATATTTTTTGTTGATTTGGTCGGTACACGCTGATTAGAAGCCCAATTAATTGTTGGGTCATCGTTATGTTCACAATACAGTTAGTTCCCTTTCATTTTGTAACGCACTGGTAAATGGTTTTTATGTTAGGGTAAAGTATAAATGCTGAATCTTATAGCAGAACCTGTTCGATGTGACACAACTCTACATTCATTTGAATTGTTCCCTTTGGTATTACATTATGTTCATCAGCAATTTTTGTCATGCCGTCTGGATTAACATCTCATAAATAGAATTAAAGTGAAAATTTCTAAGCCTTCAGTGGCTTATTTAAGAGGGGACAAATTTCTGATAATTGAAATAAAATAATTTTCAATGACCTACATGCCCTTAAAGATTACAAAGATCCAAGATTTTCATGATACAGCTAAATATTCATTTGATTCATCCTAAAAAAGGTTATATATATATCTATATATATATATATATATATATATATATATATATATATATATATATATATATGTGTGTATATAGTATATATTATATTATATATATATATATTATATATATACTATATATATATTATATATATATATATATATATATATATATTTATTTAAGGAACCCGAAATTCCCATTTGGAGCAGATTGGAATAAAAAATTGGATTAAAATTACCCCCCCCCCCCTCTCTCTCTCTCTCTCTCTCTCTCTCTCTCTCTCTCTCTCTCTCTCTCTCTCTCTCTCTCCGCAAAATATATTAGTTCCATAATAGCGCTTATTGAGACCAAACGGAAGAGGGATTCTCTCTCTCTCTCTCTCTCTCTCTCTCTCTCTCTCTCTCTCTCTAATCTTTTCAAAGAATTTTTCAAATTTTACGTTGGAATTGCGGGGAGGAGCTGCTTCACATATCTTGAAGTTCCCTTTCAGACCGTTCTCTTGGTGCTGAATTCGATATTAAGGAGGAATAATTGTTTGGAAGTTTAGTGAATTTTACTTGCGTTCGCTGGCGTGTGTTTCTAAAGATATTTGTGACTTTGTACGTAAAACACGCACGTCGAATCGGAGGGGCACAAGTAAGCTTAGGGAAACGTACTCTTTCTTTACGAGCAAGAAGGCAGCGATTTCGCCTTAAGTACTTATACATAATAGAATCGCTGATTAATACAGAATCGTATGTGTGTTTGGACCCGTATACGCTGGTTTGCACCGCGCTATTCACCCTAAGGTTTTCGGTAAGCGCCTCAGTGGCGTGGTTGGTATGGTGTTTGCGTCCCACCTCGGTGGTCGCGGGTTCGATTCTCGGCCATTCCATTGAGGAGTGAGAGATGTGTATTTCTGGTGGTAGAAGTTTACTCTCGACGTGGTTCGGAAGTCACGTAAAGCCGTTGGTCCCGTTGCTGAATAACCACCGGTTCCATGCAACGTAAAAGCACCATGCAAACAAACAAACTAAGGCTTTCGATGCGTTTTGTGTTTTATATCTGGTGAACTTGTGCGAAAGGTTTTTATCTTGTCCGAAATGCAAGTTTCAATGGAAGTGGAATTGGCTTTGCATAGAGATACGGCACATTTCGTATGCATTGGTTTTCTCTCTCAAGGCATTTGAAGGAAATTTTGGCAAAACATGAAGGTAATGCATTTCTCCATCAACATTAATTACGTCCTATTGTTTGACCCATGTCGGGCTTCCGGAGGGCTTCTAAATATAACTGGCAATCACTGGACAATTTTTCTTGTTGGGAAAGGGTCGTGTGGATCACACACGAACGCTCGCTTTTTAGATAAAAATTTAAGTATTCAGATGAATTCAGTTTGTTGATAATGTGAACAGACTTATCAGGGTATCATGAAACGTCCTTGTAATCCACTTTCAGATTCATATTGTCGTAAGTAATGTAATTCATTTAAAAACATGTTCATCGCGGTGAGAAGGATTTGGCTGTAAATACTATAATGTAATGCATGAACCCATTGTATCGTAAGTCTCACATAACATAAATGTATAACTATTTTTGCTTGAAAATTTATATGTAGTGCGATTTTTAAAGCGTCTTTTCTCTGCTTCGGAACGAGACCGTTTTTAGCAGTATTTGGGAGCGTCTAAGGCTTCCCTTGCCGTGTCCATTGGCCAAGGTTACACACCTTGAATAGTTTGTTAACTCCTCTCCACAGGTGGCTTAAACTATTTGTCATCCCGTCGTTGGGGGGAGGGGTTGTTGGTCTGGGTGGGTGGGGTTTAGGGTTGAGGGAGGGAGCCGGGGGGAGAAAAAAGGATATTGGATCAGTGGGAAAATGGAGAGATTGGGGAGGACTGGGCGAGGGAAAAAATGGTGTTCTCATGGAGCCGAGAAAAGGAATGCCATAGTGAAAAGGAAATTGAGTTAAGAAAATACAAATTGAAGAAAAGAAGAAAAAAGAAATGCTGAAAACGTTCAAAACTATAACTTGAAAGGGGAACTTCACAGAGGAACGTAAAAGAAAGAAAAGATTTTTAGTGAAAGCAAAAGAACCTTCAATTAGAGTGTACTAGAGACAGACTGGAACGGGAAGTGAAAATAAGTGATATAGAACGTTGAAGGTGACAACGTAAAACTTGTCATGAAATGCGCGCATGTCAACAGGTTGGCAATTAAATAAGAAATTACAGTGAAGGGAAATATCCGGATGTACAGTCGATGTTATTAAGGCACGCGACGCCACTATTCTCCATCCCGAAATGGACGTTAACTACTTAAGTGTATCAACATTAGGGTAATACGTCTGGAATTTTCTTGTCATAAGAATGTCTCAAGACTCGAACCCTCCCATGTTATACATTATATTTAGTTTGCTTAATATATTCCCATGGGGTAATAGCGCAGCTCTCCGTGCAAATAATATCTCCCACTTCAGATGTTGACATACGATCCGCCAGGAGGCACTTTACTGGGGTCTGAGGAAAGGAAAGGAAAGGAAAGGAAAGGGGGCCTGTCTGGGATTGGGTAGGCTCTCGAGAGGGGTTGGTTGGCGGCGGGAGCTCTTAATATCCATAGGGTCGATAATACAACTCATTGCGTTGGGAATTACGTCTCTGAGGTCATTTCTCTACGAGAATCCTTTTTTGTGATTTTCGGAAATTTTGACAGATCACTATCAAGAATTTTTAGATTCGAGCTATTGACGCGTTGAGGAGCCAAGTTATAGGCAGGCGAGGACGTCGAAGAGTCGGGTTAGACTGTTCTTCACAGATTGTTCGACATCGTTGGGACGGAAAAGTAATATGAGCGAGAGGTGATACTGCTATTTAATGTTTATTGCAAGACCTTATAGAACGTAAATGTTTTCAACAGAATTGAGGAAATCCGCATAAGCTTTGGTTTAACTTGTCAGAGTAAAATAGCTAAAAATATTTTCTCGAGGTTGAATATTTATATTACCATTATTAAGAAATTTAATGTTTGCTGTGGTACACACACACACCACACACACACACACACACACACACACACACACACATATATATATATATATATATATATATATATATATATATATATATATATATACATACACTTTAGTGTTTATTAAACTACAAGATGTAGTATTTTGCAACGGTTCATCATTATTATGACGTAGCATTGAAACTGGCTAGATTCAGGCACTCCCACTCCACAGAGAGATGCAATTCCAAGTCCGTAAAATTTGATAAAGCAATTACAAATGATTGAAGATTTCTGCCATGCTCTTTCATGGCCCTAAGATTTGAAGTAGTGATCATGAAATCCGATTAGAACAATGACACAAGAAAGTTTAAGTAAGACAGTACAAAAAACTAAGAGTGTATGTGGCCGTTGTCTTAAAAGGAGTTCCTTTGATGGATGTTTTTAAAAAGCGAGAGTGCGTGTTCCCAATATTTTCCAGTAACGGGAGATATATATCGTATGTAAGTGTTATAGTACATTATTAGGCAGCTTATCTTATCGACCCGAACTTCATGCTACCAATAATATCCCTTCTCTTTCTCTATTCTTTCCTTTTCATTCTCACGCCACCCCAAAATCTCTGATCCCCAATACCATGGCGCATTATTCTTCCGCGGCTGGAGAATTTCTGAAAGGGAGACTACCAATAGTTATTTCGTATTTTCCCCTGGAAAGGCTTCATAAACCCACTTTCTATGTATTACGTGATGGTGATAATATTCCTCTGCTCCATAATTGTCGTATCTTAGATTATAAAAAGGAAAGGTTAGAAATTGAAACGCCGATTAAAGTGTACCAAATAAAAAAAAAAGTAACCCGTAACAAAGTAATACCTCAATATGAAATGTATTAACGTAAATTTTATACTATTAAAAACTGCAAATATTGAAATGTCACTAAACTACTCTTGTGTATTGTGCAAAATAAGTTGAATCCGTCTCGTCAAAAAGAGTAATATTCGAGTAATTTTTTTTTTTTTTCATCTTTTTGCCTTTATTCAAGATTTTGTGGTGATTACACATATAGCCGGTAGCCCATAGCCTATATGTTACACACACACACGCGCGCGCGCGCGCGCGTGCGTATTTATATGAATACAAATTCTTTTGATATTATAAGATTATCGCACTTTAACTTAACGTTTGAACATTTTCATGTCATAATGCTTACGCCATTTCGTATATTTTCATTTTTCATTTAACTTTTTCAGTTGCTTCCTATTTATTTTTTTATGAGGTCTTATATTTATTTATGTGACGCTTACCTTCGAAAAACCACTGCCAGAAACGAAGCTATGGAAGAATTCATCTTAGAGTAGGATTATTTGCGTGATGCAAGCACGTTTCTTAGCAGATTTAGTTAATGGCTCACACGTGTGACGCAAGTCATCTGTCTGTCTCGCGTTTCTAAGTGTTCAGTACTTTTTAAAATTTTTGGACGAACTTTTACCATTTTCTTTCGTTGATTTTGCCAAATGGATGTTCTTATTATCTCGTCAGTTTCTGTAGATTATTAGTGGTTGTAAAATTGAGTTGTTTAGCAAGAACGGCATGGCCCTCAAAACCACTTTAGTTGCTTTTTTGAACGTTTATGATTTAATATTGTGGTCATTTTAAGTTTGTCTTCTATTGACGATTCTCCTTTTATTATTAGTTGCCGAATCGTGGCTGGAAAATAATCCCTTGATAGCATCTAATTTCTTAGACAAAGCTTGTACCCCTAATAGCTGTGTATCCTCTTAATAGTTATTGCTAATTGTTATTTGGCTTAATGACAATTTTATTTCATTCCATTTAGCAAATTGATATTATAGAGACTTCATTTTATTGTAATGTTTTTGGCGAATGACAAATAGAATTAGTTTGCTTTGAACACATTAATAAGAATGATATTTTATATGGAATTAAACTTCATAATCCAAATGCATTTTGCTCACAGCGTTAATAGTTTAGGAAAGTGGTTTTTACCAGGTTCCAGGGACGGATATCGGCTCTGTTCTTGAATGTATTGGCTCAGACAAGGGTGCATCATATCTACCAGCATGGCGAGCATACCATGTCCCTTTCAGAAATACATTGAAGTTTGGTGTATCCGCTGGAATTCTTACCAAATTATCTTAATATTATTTTCAATTTTCTTGAAGTCAGTGTTTTAATATTTCAGTTTGAAAGTATGGGATGATATTTATTCTGTGCTGTTTGCGTAGAATAACATAAACATTATACTGTAAGCACAAACATTTCCTCTCCTTTGTGGAAAGTCGATATCTAAAGAATGGGTTACTCTGTACCAAGCAGAATTTATATTTTGATAGGTCTGACTTTTCAAATGATGGTGGTGAAGAAGAAAATGAATACTGAATAAAATAAAAATGCCAATTTCTGTTTAAGTATGCCATCGTTACTTCATTTATTATTAATCACAATCAATAACTGAATGGTAGCTAACAAAAGTCAACCGATATTGTGGGGGAATCTCGGTAATGGCATCAAATTGTCAAAACTTTATTTTGAAATTCAGTTCAGTGACAATTTCGGGGCAGTTCCCCTGTAGAAAATGGATAACTGTTCGAAACCTTGACGGAAGCCAAACAAAGTACAGTATTTGCAATTAAAACTCGGGGGCAAATGAAGTTTCCAGACTGCTGTCCTTTTTCAACGCAGTACCCTTTAGATTCTGCCAATTTTGATGAGCGAGGATTCCGAAGGAAATTTTTAAAGCCAGAACAAATGGCCTTTAACGCAAGACGTTTTGGCAACGCCTAATTTTTAATTAGTCTTTTAATCTTCAGGTTTCCGTGATAAGCCTTTTCGTATTTTTTTTCTCGATGTTAGTTACTACAAATTTTAAAGTATGGCTACACAATTAAAGCTTAAATCTAATATACGTACGTCACGATTAAACAGGGCGAGGCCCTTTAGTGAAGTGAAAGTAACGAAATGGAGGTGGCAGAAATGTCGTTGGGAATCTTGCGCCCTCGCCAGTACACGCACACACTAACGATGACTTACATTAAAATTTGAAAACAAGTCGATAACACACGACTGTTGTCGCTCGCGTTATAGTGGAACACACTTGTGTTACGGTCTAAGATCGTTTGATTGACGCCGCATATTGAAAATTGAATGATTTGATTTGTTTATTCTTCCATCTCCCAGTGGAAACTCTCTCTCTCTCTCTCTCTCTCTCTCTCTCTCTCTCTCTCTGGTTGCTCCAGGTGCATTTTATTTTTTGAAATGTCCGTTTGTGTTTTTTCAAGATATTTAGGTTGTAAGCGAGTCCGACAGTTGACGTTTGAGATGTCATTACTTTCAATAATTGTTCAATCGGATTGCATTCGGAGATTCTCAGATTGCCGTTTTATTTTTGTAAAGAATCTATTGTACTATGTGCAGAGTCTGAAAGATGCATTGTCGAGGTATTTGGTAGACTGGTGGATCGTTGTCGTAAATCAAAACTTTTTTTTTTTTCTAATGCTTAATTAGTAGTTGGAACACAACCCGTCATTGTTTTTGTATTCGTCGTCGTGAGTGGTTAATCCGTTTTGATATAAGCCTTTGCAGACGCAGTTTCAAAGGATCGTTTTCTTTTAATCGTAACAAGCGAGGGAATTTTTATCGTTGGCAGAAGTGTATAAAATACATTCATTTTAGAATAAGAGCGTTTTGACAGTGTGCACAACCTTTCTTATGTACACTAGTAAATTTCGTACTTTTTCTCTTTTTGTGAATTACTTCGCCTTTAATTTTTCTTGTCTTTGTCTGCGTGCCTGCGCTTTTGTGTGTGGCGGTAGCAGCCCAAGTGAAGGCTGATTAAGTATGCAGGTTGCCATGGTGAACAAGGGTGTTAGGCTAGAAGTTGCGGGCTGTGTGTTGCCATAGTGAAGTGTGTGTGTGTGTGTGTGTGTCTGTGTTTGAGTGTGTTGCAGTGGGTGTTGTATCAGTCTCGCGGTTTTACTGCTCTTTTGAAGGGTTGCTCGTTGTTTTCTCTCGAAACTTTCTCTTGAGACGTTGACTTTGTGTTTTTATTCAGAATACGGGATTTGGAGGTTTGCAGTTTTGTAACTTTTGGGGGAATCTGTCACGTGAGTTCTTAAAGGCATTTTGAAGTATCGAAGGAAATATGATTTATCCGGAATCATTCAAGTTATTGCCAACTATTATGGATATAACTAAGGTAAGGAGAAACACGAATTTACACTCTCTCTCTCTCTCTCTCTCTCTCTCTCTCTCTCTCTCTCTCTCTCTCTCTCTCTCTCTCTCTCTCATACATAGTACTGGTCTTTGGATTTCGTATGCAAATTCCATACTCCTGGCTTCACCCTTCGTCTTACTGTCAACCCTCATAGTAGTGTTTCACCTTGGACTTTTTGAGTGTTCTTAATGGGTGCTGTGTCTTTCACATCTTCCATTATTCTCATGCACGGCACTTTGTTGTGCTCTCCCTAGGTTACGCCACTTTAGACACCTGCATTTGCATTTATGTAATGATTGTGGTTAGTTTAAACATTTTATTCTTAAAACTCTATGAAACGATTCTAAAGGGGTTTTGAATTAAGATAGCAACGCCTAGTTCGTGTTTCATAAGTATTATTTCTGAGAGAAAACAGAACACTGATTTATGCGTGCTTACTAACGCTCCTGGTGTGAGCAGTTGTTCAAATAGCTGAAATGTGTCATATTCCTTATAAAAAGAACTGGAAAATGGATGTTCTCAGGATTGGACTAATCATTAATGATATTTTTTATTACACTTGAAATTTCTTGGCGAATGTAAATATTTAGTCTTTGGTTCGCTGCCTGCATCTGATCATTCAGTTTTTACACGCTGCTATTGAATAACTTTTGATGTGCTATCACGTTGACATTATCTTTGTGGAAAGCGAGTAAGGCAATATTTTAAATCTATTGTAAAATTCGAACCGTAGGCAAAGTTCTTTTAAAGGGCACTAACGTTTTTGTATCGGTTTTGAGAATTGTATTCTGAACTGATAATTCTCTCTCTCTCTCTCTCTCTCTCTCTCTCTCTCTCTCTCTCTCTCTCTCTCTCTCTCTCTCTCTCTCTCTCTCTCTCTCTGACACATTTTTTTTTTTTATCTATACGAGTCCGCCCCACGAAGATGGGTTGATATGAGAGGAAGAAAACGATACCTGGGTAGATTCAGACTGCTAGATTTGCAGAAGGTGAGACCCAGGTGGCCTCATTATCTAGGAAACGCGTAACCTCATTCGAAATGTGACTTGCCTAACAAGGAGTCGACGTGACACGGATGAGACATCCCTACAGGTGAAGTAGGGTCTAAGGTAGTTTGTTCACTAAGAAGAGGTTTCAACGTTGATTCGGTAGTGATGGTGAATGGGAGTAATATATATATATATATATAATATAGGGTTATATATTATATATAATATATATATATATATATATACCACACACACACACACACACACACACAACACACAATACTCAACACGTAACTGAACCCTGTTCATTCGAGTAAAGGAGTCCGGATTGCTAATACCCTGGACTCGTAACTCGAAAGACCGAGATTCAGTCCTGTGGTGAGTCAGAAATTTATTTCTGTGAACGTTTCCATGTGTTCTTTTTCCACATACCTACCACCTTGTAGTTTTCACTCCCTTTTGAAGGTAAATGGGAAGTGTTCATATGTGAGGCTTTGCTAGCTCAGGCTTTCTTTATACTCATATTTGAATATATATATTATATATATATATATATATATTATATATATATATATATATATTTATAATTTCACGCTTCTATAATGTACCATGTTTGTGCGTACTGTATTACATGCATTAGTTTGTACTGAATCAAAGTTCGGCTGAAAGTTTAAGTTTATGACTCTCTCTCTCTCTCTCTCTCTCTCTCTCTCTCTCTCTCTCTCTCTCTCCCTCCTCCTCTCTCTCTCTCTTTATAGAATATCGGCAAAACTCAGTGAAATAATGTTATATTCAAACGTGGAGGATATGTCGAAAAAAAAAAAATCAAACTTTTGCTGTTTAATTTATCAACGGTTCCGTAAATGTATGTTATAAGTTTAGTTCGTGGCTCGGGATATGTCGTTTGTTGGAGTGCGTCGGTTTTACCGTTTAGTACATTTTGATATTTTATAATCCGTTGTCAGTTTTATAGTTTATTCGCCCCAGCCCTCACAGTTTTACCTAGTGTTATGCAAGTCCTGTCATTAGAATAATGCAATAGATAATTCCACCAGTGTGTATAAATCTCTCTCTCTCTCTCTCTCTCTCTCTCTCTCTCTCTCTCTCTCTCTATGTATGTATAGACATATTATTGGAATGGTACTTAATTTTTCCATAGATATTTCCACCACTTTTTATAGTCTCTCTCTCTCTCTCTCTCTCTCTCTCTCTCTCTCTCTCTCTCTCTCTCTCTCTCTCTCTCTCTCTCTCTCTTTCTTCCCAGCGCATTTTATTTTATAGTTTGGACTTGATTGAAATAAGGCTGTTCTTTTTTTTGATTGAAATAAGGCTGTTCTCTTTCTTGCAGGAGGAAAATGGAGGCGGCCGTGTGATGGGGAGTGGTTCAGTCACCACCACAACCACAACCTGCAGCAGCAGCAGCGGCACCACCCCGATCTGTCTGGGCGATGCCCCCACGACGGTGACATCGTCGTCGACGTCGTCTTCAACCACCACCTCGCCCACGTCTTTGTCTTTCTCACCGGCGCCTTCCCCGCCCCTGTCTCTGTCGCCACCGTCTTCGTCGCCTTCGTCAGGTTTGGGACTGTCTTCTTCCTCTTCCTCGTCGTGCAATTCCAAAGCCGACGACGAGCTGACGTCCCTCTCTTGGCTCCAGGACTCAAATCTCCTAAGAGGTAAGATGTCTCTCTCTCTCTCTCTCTCTCTTTCTGTTCTTGTCAATGAAGACTTCGCCCTTAAAGTCTCGGCTCTAAAAAGCAACGTGGTTAATTTATCCCCCCCGCCCCGTCTTCCTTTTTATTAGTCCTGCTGTTGTGTTCTTTTATGGATTTGCTTTCTTCGTTACATTCTCTCTCTCTCTCTCTCTCTCCCCGCTTGCGCGTTTTCCTATACGTTTTATCATCAGAGCGTGACAAGATGTTAGTGTAAATGAATTAGACTTCTGTTGTACTTAGGTACTTAGCATTCATTTTTAAGGACATTCTCTCGTTAGTGTAAAAGAATTAGATTTCTGTTGTACTTAGGTACTTAGCACTCATTTTTAAAGACATGTTCTCTCTCTCTCTCTCTCTCTCTCTCTCTCTCTCTCTCTCTCTCTCTCTCTCTCTCTCTCTCTCTCTCTCACACACACACACACACACACAAGAAGAAGAGCACTTGTCAGTCATTCCCTCGAGATACAAAGCATTGACATTGCGTGTGGAGATTTCATTGCCTGTGATTTATTGGTGTTCGTTATGGCGTCTGGTGACAAGCTATGCACGTTAGTTGTGACTTGCACTAAGTGAACGTTTATTAAAGTATTTCTAAGTATTGTAATGGGCTGGATCATAAGGGAATATATTTTGAGGATTTGTGTGTGTGGGCTCTCATGTTCTCATATGAATTATACAGGAGGCATTTCAAAGAAATTTTCAAGATAATAAACTCATATGAATTATACAGGAGGCATTTCAAAGAAATTTTCAAGATAATAAACTTGCATAGAGCACAGGATTTGTATTTTTCTTTTATTTTTATCACAGACTACCTGTTTTTGCTTCTAATATGTCCGTTCCTGTATCTCTAGATGGCTATAATATTGGGGAACCAGCCGTGCATTGCACACACACGTGTATATTGATATAAATACAGGACCTGTAACCTTCGCTGCTTCAAAATACATGAATAGTGAACACATGACCGACAAAACGAACTCAATAAAACCTCATGGTAAAAATTTAGCGTGTCGATTAAGGTTGAAGGCTTGGTTGGGTGATGTCGATTTGTTACCGTTTGGGAGGAGGGGAGTGGGGCCAGAGAATGTTGGGGAATCGCGAGGAAGGGAAAAACACTAATGATAGAGTAGTTTGGTCGAAGCAGTTAGTCATGATTGTAATAAAGGTTAAGCACCTGACGTCATTAGGTCTCTCTTGGGATACCCTATATAGATTATTCTCCACTCCCCCTCCCCCGCCCGTTCGTGGTCTCCCTATCAACTGGTTCTCCTCCCTCGATTGCTCTCTCTCTCTTGTCCCCTTAACTTCTTCTCTCAGAAGTTACAGCCAGATCAAATTTCAAAGTATTATAACTCACCCAAGTTTAGATCAGATATTATTGTATTGTTATTTTAAAGTTATTACCGCAAGTTTTTTTTTGTACAGACGGCATCTCGTCCTCTCAATTTCGGTACGTCGTGCTTCGAGTTTTCATATCAGACAGTTGAGGCCGACTCGTTCCGTGTGTTATGCTGCTCTGAAGGGAAGACTATCAACGCTATTCCAAGGTTGTCGTGATGGTTATCCTTATCCTTCTTTCTCTGCGAGACCTTTGGTATGCGATTTATTACGGCAAGGATGAAATTTATGGTCATTGCCTTAGGCATATGATATTACGGGGAAAACATAAGGGTCTTGCAGGAGTACATTTGATCCTGTATTTTTTTTTTTTCTATTACTTGTAGGTCACGTCTTCTGCAACATTCATGTGCTCGAAAAGCTCCCCCTTAGTTCCGTATGTAATTAAGGGTCCTTTTCTTTAGCAAAGGCGTCGTGATTTAATTTATAAACCAATTATATATTAAAGAGAACTTTAAAAGATATTTGATATCCGATTTCATGAGGGTGAATAGTAATCGAGTTCATCAATAGGAATGGGCTTTCTTTATAATGTTTTACTGTCATGCGAAAACTTTGAATATCATTGAAAGCCGTCGTTTTAATATCTATTCCACGGCCCATCCAATTAATTTATCTGCTAAATTCATGGAGTCGACATGCGTGTAAGGTCAATATTAAATTATGCCTTATACATGTTTGTAAAGTAGTGTACGCTCATTTCTTGTATAAATGCTTTTTTAAGTTTGTAAATTAGTGTTTGCGCATCTCTTACATAAATGCTTTTTATGTGAAGATGGTTCAAATTGTTTGTAGTCAAGGCTGTGTACATTATATTTCATTTATTAACTACTGCATTAAATCACGATTTCATCGGAATCTTTATTGTTGAACTATAATTTTTGTTTGCATGTCCATTTTGAAAAAAAGTGTCACAGCCATTGTTTTACACGTCAAATCAGGCTTTTTCAGCGAAATACGTATTATTATTATTATATTTAGCTGAATTTTCTAAGGAGTAATTCGGTCATTATAATGAAAATTAGGAGGAGAAGGATTATATTTCACTCATTGTTCCCTAGGAATGGCGACTTCATCCAGTCAACCCTCATGCCCTGTAATTGTGGCTTGCTCTGGTCATGGTCGAAGTGTATTGCCCGGGTAATTAGGGTCATTCGGATAAATCCCAAATTGTTGCCTAGTTACTTTGGATCTTGTGTGTGACGGTGACTCCTTGTTTATTATTAATCATGTTGTATTCTGTCCGTAAGTTCGCGTGTAAGTTCGTGTAAGCCATTGTTATATTTGTTAGAAATGTTTTTGTGCTTTACGTGTCTCTTGAATTGCTAAACACAATGGTAGATCTCTTCTCAAATTTTTAACCCTTTCATTTGTATTTGCATATCCTTGCAGTGACGCTGTTCTATTTTCCATTAAATTCCAAATTTGAATATTATTTTATTGCCATTCGATACTTTTATAGGTAATCTTAACGACCCCAATCACAATTTTAATTTTTTTTTTTTTTTTGTGGGGGGGGGGGTGGGGGGGGGGGGGGGGGGGGGGGGGTGTGAACATCTCTACGCTCTTAGTATTAGATATGGTTGGCAGCGTTCAAGTAGATAGCTTTTTATCTTATTGTATTGGTCCCCTATCGACAAAGTTTGGAGGAGCGAGGATGTTGTGTGGGGCTTAGTTGTCCCTCTATTTGTCCGTCACACTGTCAAATGAAATACAAAGGTAGGCCATTACGCCTAGACCTTCATTAGGGGAGATAGTCAGTCCATCTGTGCACACATTTTTGCGTTTGACACTGGTCAGTCTTGGGGCAAGGTCAAATATTGACAGGAAAGACGGGCAGTCCTCTCTCTCTCTCTCTCCTCGGGTTTGCTTTGTCGGCGTTATTTACTGTAGAAAGAACGATAAGTGTTGTATCCAACGCTGTATCTGTCGCAGTGCTGCAGAAGAGGAGTCTGTTGCTTTAAGAATGCATTCCGAAGACATTGTTTGATGTGTGCCAGCTTGTATCTTTTCAGGTTTTTTTTTTTTTCCCTATGAAATCGCTTAACGTCCTTTTTCATGTAATGTATAACGAAATTTGAAAACAAAACTGGTCAATTCCGTTAAAAGAAATAGTTTTAGTCTCTCTCTCTCTCTCTCAAGAAATACATCTACTAGAGTGTTATGATTAAAAGTTAAATTCCTGTTGCTAAATATCAGTCTCTATCTTACTATTGCTGTATATCAGAAGCCCTCTCTAACATGAAACTTGTTTTGTTATGATTTTGCTTCAGCTTTTGGATCTTGTTTTGCATCGATTGTCTTCCTCCTCCTCCAGAACCCCCTTTATGTATCGGGAAGACTACGTATACTTCTTCACAGGCTCCCTCTAACTATCTCGAGTGTGTGTGTGTGGTGTGTGTGTGTGTGTGTGTGTGTGCAGTGTAGATGGAAAGGATTGCGACGGAGGTTAGGTGGAGGTTGCTGAAAAGACGAAGTTATGTCGGGAGCTCTCGCGGGAGATATTAAATTTTGGAGGTGATATATGGGTACTCACAGCCATCTCAGCATTCTCTCTCTCTCTCTCTCTCTCTCTCTCTCTCTCTCTCTCTCTCTGACTACACTTATTCGCAGCACCCCCCTCCCCCGCCCCCGTCATTTCTTTACCCCTCTCCCCCAACCACCATTGTCTCGAGCACTTTCCAGAATACATGCTGTGCCTTTTTCCCTCTAGCTAGGTTTTCGTCTCTCTCTCTCTCTCTCTCTCTCTCTCTCTCTCTCTCTCTCTCTCTCTCTCTCTCATGAGTTAATTTCTTGTCATTTTGTTCCCTTTGTAATCGTAACTCGTGTAGTTTTGTTTTAACTATCGCTGTTACTATTGCCTTTGGAGGGTGTTTGTATTTTTCCATCTTTTGGGGGTTTGTGATAAACTTGATTAGTTTTATATTATTTTCTTGGTGATTAACTTGACTTTAAGGGTTGGATAACGGATGGTATTACTTGAGAAGCATCTCGTTTCTATAACAAGGGGGAAAAACTTGCAAGTCTCCATTTCAGGTTGGAAAGTGGCCACCCACACTTAGCATCATGAATCCAACCCCAAGAGAAAATTGCCCTCGTTTTGATACAATATGTAGTTCGTCCAACATGGGAAAATATGTTTCAGTTCAGCGTCATAAATTATGCTTCATTTTTTCGGAAAGTATTTCCACTTAACCTATTTTGTATTTTTATAGAGTAATATTAATATGCCCTCAAGGATCAAGCAGGTTTTTTTGTGTATGAAATAGAAAATAATTCGGGCAAACTTAATTGTCTTAATTCCAGCGAAAAACCGTACTTTTGTAACGCACCAACCTCTCATACTTTAGGAAAACGAGTAGCTTTTTGGTTTTATTTTTACCAGCGTTTTTTTTTTTCTCTGAGACGTTTTAGTGAAACATCTTCAGAGTTATCCAAAATAACCCAAAATTACTTACTGTCTATGTGAGGATATCTGGAAATAAGAATTGAGGCTGAAATACAATGGTCTGGAAATTAGGAAAAGTGGAAAGAGAGTAACTGTTGTTACTTTCGTGTATTACGAATGCCAACGTCATCGATACGTTACAGTGTCCGGAGTTTTTCTTTGGTCTGCGCCTGTCAGAATTCTTGTACGATTTGTGCATTATGTTCATCGGTATTGTTGTATTCGGTGTACCGTCTGGCGTCTGATCTGCGGAAATCAGTAATGCCGAATTTGGCCAGAACCGCGATGAACGACCATTAGAGCTACCAACGCCATCGGCCGCAAGTCTCTTCCGCGAGTCTTTTTCGCATTTTCACGGAAAATATGCTTATCCAAAAAGGGTAGCACCTTCGGGAGCCACTCTGTTTGTGTGTTTGTGTATTATACATATAGTACACCGACACACTCGGACATGAAAGATTTTGGCCCTGAGCAAAACTCTGCCACTCCCACTTGTGCCTTAAGGGCTCTTGTCTCACGATTCAGTGTCCCACGTTCGTTTATTTGGTGGCTGCCTCTACCTCCATCGCCATGGATTACAGCAATTATAAAGATTTTTCTCTAATAGGTCCGACACTTTACGGCACCGCTGGTTGATGTAATTAGGACTAGGAGGCAATTTACCTGGATATTTGCCCGCGCCATAATTGATAATTTAAAGTTGAGAATTAGAAGGTGGGGTGTTTTTATATAGCATTTCCCTTAAACGTATTTTCGTGTGACAGAAGTGTGTGGCGGTTTGGAACTGATTTATTGCATCGATCTTCTTGTAATTTGACCTCCCGATGCGGGGACGACAGTGATAATTCCCCCTCTCTCTTTGTGGAATTTTAATTACCCCTGAAAGTTGAAAAACTTTTGTAGTTTCGAGAATATTGATTAAGGTTCAGTTATGTTTTTTTTTTAATATTGATTTTAATCCTATCCTGAGTGATTATTATCGTGATAATATGAATTTCCTTTGAAATTAGTTCGTCTCTCGCTCCCTCCCTCCTTATTAATGGATTGTTACACTTCAATTAAAAGAGTTATTGTGGCTTTCTTGGTGTGGTGGTATTGATGTTATTTAATTCATTATTTATATGTGGTTATTCACTAAACTTATTGGATATTTATATTTTTCATTAAATGAGACTGGGAATTTCTGGAGATCTTTCGATCTTTTTTCATTTTGCAAAGTTCTCGTTATTTATTATTATTATTATATTTCTTTTTTTTTAGTTGAAGCCTGGCAAAGTTATTGAATTTTCAATATTTGTTGGTAGTTCTTGCGTTGACTTTTCTATCACTTTAACAAGGCTCATTAAAGAGGGATAAGTAATTTATCCATAGGATTGTGGTCATTTTTTTTCTCTCTCTCTCCTCTCAAGGCTTTTACCTAGAAATGTTTAGTTTCTAGGTTTTCCTTGAGTAGTGTAGGTTCAAGAGATACCTAGTTGAGTTGAATTGCAGAATAATGAGGTTTTCAGGTTATATGTGAACATTATTATCAATAATATATGTTGGTGTAATGTTGCATTACAGTTGGTTACAGGTTGTGATTGCTCTGCCTCACAGTCTGACTGCAATTTCTCCTTGGCATTTATTAAGTTTCTTTACAGTTATTTTACAGTTTGTTAGTCTTCTATCTCTTAGTTTTTGGTCATAAGTTTTCCCAGAGTGCATTGCTTTTTTTTTCTACTTTTACATTACAGCTGTGACAAATATTTACTTTATTTTAATTTTGTGCAAAGGTGGTTTTTCCTCTTTACTAAAACATCCCATATTTGGTGGGCGTAATTTTATTGTCTTATTGGGAGCCTTTACATTTCCAAATTACAGTAGACAGTTTTTAAAAATGTAGTTATTATTGGTGGAATAACAACTAATTAATTTTGTTAAATGACATTTACCATTGCAGTGAATAGTTTTAAGGTAACATAAACTATAATTTTTATTTTTCCAGTATACTGTTATTTTTTACGCCACGATAACTGTAGACAAACAGTAGACAGCACAAAATTCCTTTAGTAGGTGTAGAGCACAGGTTGTTATCTCTACAGCCTCATCTTATCCTTTTAGAATAGCCAACATAATATTTTACTGGTGTTGGGTGATGTTGCAGATTGATGTACGGTCATTCGAAGTCTTGAATTTAAGAAAAGCAGTGGGTTTATTATGAGATTGAATAAGTTCAAAGGGCACCTCAATGGCACGTTTTGAATGTCTCCAAAATGCTAAAAATAAAACAATTTTTCTTAAGATGATGTGCAGTGTAGAAGCCACCTTTTTCGGGCCAGACTCTGTGGGTGTGCTTGCTATTAGCAAAATGGATGATCTCTTACTCTGGATTGAGTCTGTACTTGACTGAGTGAATAAGAGTTTGGTAATCTCCCTCAGAATATTCCTGCAACATGAAAGTGCTCTCTGACAAATTTTTCACCAACACAAAACGCCCCACTACATGATGACAGTTATTGGTGGTGTATTTGAGGAATTTTTGGCATTACCCTTTTTTTTTTAAACTACGATATTGTAGTATTATCTTACTGAATTGAAAGTTGTTACTATTATATGTACAAGGCTATTAGCATTAGTAACAGTGACTATTTTCATTTGAGACTTGTGTAAAGATAAGCCAGTGCAATACATTATTAGCCTTTGCAACATTTACAGTTGTGATATATGTTGTGATATATGTTAAATTATGCACAATGTTATGAATGCAACTTTGAATGCTTGTGATAGTGAATGGTATATTCTTTGTGTTTTATAAATCAGTTATAACCTCATGCATTTTGGATATTTTTTTTTATATTAAACACTAGATTCTAAGTAGATACATATCTTCAGTTGTGTAAACTAAAGAAAATTACTTATGTTAAGTCCGTTATATATAGACAAATAGCTAACAAATCTCTCTTGATCATAACAGCAGTGAGTTTTAAGTGAACAGCATATATGATCTGCTAATCTTGTTGAACAATAGACAATGCAACAGTGTTTTGCACATTTCCTCTTCTATCATATCAATCTGTACATAGTTGTTCTGTCTTCTGTCATATCTGTATACGTATATGATAAGGTCATGAATATTGAAAATATAGATGGTTATGCAAGACATGAAGTTAATTAAATGGTGGTGTAGGATTTAATTAGGAGAGTGGTAATTTAGTGTAGGCAATAAATATTAGGCTCTGTATGTCTACTGCAAGAAAAGTTATTTCCACATGCATACTTCTGCGTCCATTTCATTGAATCAAGTACTTATTTGTTGAAATATCAGTGGTGATGAGTAAGGATGGAGATTTTGACAATCTTTTGAAACTGAAAAATCATCAAAAATATTTCTTGGTATTATTTACATCCCCTTTGAAAAAAAAGTTACTTAGGGACATGAATCATGTCTGCTGCATTGGATAAGGTGTCATTTTTATTTGAATGTTATAGATTTTATTCTCTTTCCAGGTACTGCATTATCCCCTGTGAAACCCAGTCAAGGTCTAGGTGATATGAATGGAGCTGAAGTAGTGAAAGCAGAATCCCCAACAAGTGATTATGGGGATGAATCCTCAGATGCTCTAGAACCTGGGGAATTAACACTAAATGATCAACCTCATACTCAACCCTCGCGTTCTCAACCCATACCTTATAATCCTCAGGTATGTGACTAGCTGAGGCTATATAATCTAATTTTGTTCCTTAAAGCAAAAGGGGTGACACTATACTGTATAAAGGCAGTCCTTGGCTTATGATGGGGTTCCGTTCTTGAGACGCACTGTAAGCCGAAAATTGTCGTAAGCTGGAAAATTGTCAAAAATCCTAAGAAAACCTTGCTTTTAATGCTTTGGGTGTATTAAAAACTCTGCAAACTGCATCTTTATTGCATTTTTCATAAAAAAAAAACTTCAAACATTGATTATTTTGCATTTTTGGAGTCATATTTCTTCCGCCAGATCAGCGTCATAAGCGTCTTAACCCTGGAACATGTGGTGTAAACCTGGAAATAATTTGTGACGAATATAATTGAAAAGCGTCGTAACCTCGGAACGTCATAAGCCAAACCTGTTGTAAGCCGGGGACTGCCTTACATATATTTCACTTAGAATTATATTCATCCTGTTATAGGACTTGAAATTGATGAATAGTTATTTTTTGGTAATTTTAATATTACAGTATACATAGATTCTTATTAAAAGTTAAACTCAGCATGCAGAAAGCCTGAATGAATAAGTATAATAATTTATATTTTTCAGGTCCACATAAAAGCCAAGCCACCTTATTCATTCTCATGTCTCATCTTCATGGCTATTGAGGATTCAAATAACAAAGCTCTTCCAGTAAAAGATATCTATGCTTGGATATTAGAACATTTCCCATACTTTCGAAAGGCCCCAACTGGCTGGAAAAATTCTGTTAGACATAACCTGTCGCTCAACAAATGTTTCCGCAAAGTTGAAAAAGCACCAGTAAGTATTGTTGGTAATTTTGTACTATCTGCATTTGTATGACAGTATTTCATATCAAAATAATCTGGATGGGTACTATTTATGGGCTAGAACATTGCAAAGTATTTTAATTATAATTATAAAGTTGTCAGTTTGGTATCAAGCTAGAATTATGGCTTCCTGTTTATGAAGAAAATGTGATGACAGATTTCTATATCATATGCATGTTCATTCTTTTGCACATCAGTAAATCTTTCATTCTTTTGCACATCAGTAAAACAAAATCTTTTTATAGAACTTGGGAAAAGGGTCTTTATGGATGGTAGATCCAGCATATCGTCCAAACCTCCTGCAAGCTTTAAGCAAGACTCCTTTTCACCCATACTCCAACTTGGATCGCATATACATGGTCTCCACAAAAGCAGCCTTCCTTAACAAGCCAGTGTTGTGCAGGTGGGTCACATTAGTAATCAAATTAACCATTTTACTTTGCATTTAGAAAATATGTTAGGTTTTGAAAATTTTGTTTCATAAATTGGTTGTGTTGTAATGAGTGGAATAAACATATGGGTACTAATGTGAGGTTTGGTTTGATAGATTGCTTTAGGAGCTAAGTACTTTAGGTTAATCAGTAGTACAAAGCATTTTTTGAAAAACTTCTAATTTTGTAAATTTTGTAATGTCATATTAGTATTAGATTTAGAGAGCTTCACTGTTGAATAGATTTTTTATTACCACATATTTACGCATATAAGACGACCTTTAAATCCTAAAATTCACTCCCAAAAATTGGGGGTCTTCTTATAATACCATTCTAAAAATCAATTCTTAAATTCTAAGAAAAGATTCATGTTCTGAAATACTCTGATAATAAAGGTAATAAAACCATTTTTACTTTAAATATTATTGGCATATCTTCATAATAATTAACCTATTCAAGGAATAATTCCATATCAATGAAATCAACTTTTATCCATGCGTGTCCAGCTGAGAAAATGTAAACACTGAATTATGGTTGCACTCGCAGCAACCTTTAGCTGTATCCTTTCATAAATTTTGATGGCAATGTAATTACTGTGTGACAGGATCACGCAAAGCAACAAAGCTACGTAATTGTGCCGGCTGACAAATTTTCCAACAGCCAAACTTTTCCCTTTATATTACTTTTTACATGCAGGACAATTGGCTTACCAAAATACAAAACACAAACACATTTACTCACCTCAGACTCCAGATACTCAGGACTAGGCTGTGCTGGGCTGTCCACTGTATATAGCTAGGCTAGGCTAGTAGAGACACAACCACCACCGAGAATCTCACTACCCAAGACAGACAAACACCAAAACTGTACAACTCAAAAAACAACACCCCAATCACCATGCAAACAAACAACTCGAAAACATGACAAATCATACGCCAACTCCAACCCAGCACAACAAACCGCCAACACCAACACTGTCCCCAACCGCCAACTTGACACCAAAACGCACAACCAACCTCTTCATTCATCTTCACCGCAACCAGACAAACACATGCACAACAACTTTACAATACCAATATCAACCATGAAAATACCAAATAACACTGGCTACTTCTGATTGATCATCTTTTCCGACTTACTGACTCTTCACTTCTTATGACTTTCATAACACACTACTGCCACTGATGTACTCGTTGATCACCACAACAGACACATGCTTATGTCCGCAATCAAACCACTCCCATTCACCCCTACACCAATTTTGTTCTCTCTCTCTCTCTCTCTCTCTCTCTCTCTCTCTCTCTCTCTCTCTCTCTCTCTCTCTCTCTCTCTCTCTCTCTCTCTCTCTCTCTCTCTAAGACGTCGTCAGATTTAAATTACCATTATCGCTTCTCCATAACTAGTAATAACATTTAGGAAAATGTAATATGCATTATTTTTTAAATTAAAAATTCATTATCATTTTGGTGGTAAATGACACAGTTCAATAATATGAATGATAATTATGTACAATAGTTTTCGTACATTGTATTGTCGTCAGGGGTTGACGATGAAACAAACAAAACAATGATTTCCCTTTTGGGCAATATGTGTTGGTAAAAAACACATGATTTCTTCTCCGTAATTCTAAAAAGCAAAATATTTTCTGGATAAAAGTGATCATTTGCTAAAATTAAACAGTGCAACTATAATACAATATTTAATAATGATTTAAATAAAGATGGTTTGCTTGCTGTATCCAGTTACTGTGTTTTGCATGTATTATCAAATTGTTACCGTATTACAGAATGTAAACATTGTCATCGTTTGACATTTGCATTTGTAATTGTTTATATTCTTAAAATCTTGGCAGATTGAGTACTGTCGATATCTTCAATGCCATTAGTTGCTAGAATAATTTGGAGGTACATTTTCTTGTAAATTAACAAAAGGTGTGTTTAAAACATGCACATTATACTTGATTACATAAAAATTGTGATTTCGCCAGTTCCAGACATCACTTTCACCTGCCGTTGTTCATTTTATTCAGCCTCAGCTATAATTGCAGCTTTAATTTACTGGTATTCTCTCCTAAGATCTCTGTTCCGTGAATAATGAAAGACACTATTGGGAATCGGCTGGGTTTTAACTCCTTATAGTTTAACGCAACTCATGATAAACACTTGATAGCTAGGGTAAATGACGTTGGCAATTGGCTGTTTCATGTCAATACAGGTTTTAGTGTGTGTGTGTGTGTTTACAAACGACACTGCCCCAATTAGGTTGTTACACTGACATGTCCGTTAGTAAAAGTCGAATAACAGTTGTACAGTGTTGAGAATGATAATTTTAATATAAATGTTTTACTGTAGTAAATACATAATCATATAACATGTATTATTACCATATAATATTGTATTACAAAATATCACCTGAACAATCTTGGGACATTTGCATGCTGGTTTTCTTTACATTCTTAAAATCACCAGTTGATTATGTTTTACCGATGTCATCATTGTCTTTAGTTACCAAAGGGAACTTGCTTCAGGGACACGTTTCTTTCATAAATTATCAAAGCTGGGTTTAAAAATTGCAACTACTTTCTTTATAATTGCAGTCAATTAAATGAAGTATGTATGATTTTCCCAGTTTCAGGCTTTGCTTATGCCTCCAAAATATTTTGCAGTCTGCTCATTAGTCATTTTTTCAGACAGCTATAACTTGCTGCTTAAATTTGGTGGCGTACTTTCTTAACACCTTCTCTGTTGCATGAAGGTTGAATAAATATATATTTTATTTTCATTCAGGGTTACACTGAAAATAATTGTAACGCAACACTTAATAAAACTTAATAAATGTGTTAGTTACAGTAACTAACCTCGCACTTCGCATCCAGATGTTTCTCTATGCATTTGTTTGTCAATACTTTGAGTTGTTTATTTGAGTGCCTTGTATCATCTACCAAAAGATTGAAACCTTCACATTAGGCATATCCTCATGCAATGTACCAAAAATGCATCTCCTCACAATATAGGTAGTCCCCGGCTTACGACTGGTTCGATTTACGACGTTCCGAGGTTATGGCCCATTTCAATTATATTCATCAGAAATAATTTCCAGGTTTATGGCGCAAGTTCCATGGTTACGGCGCTTACAACGCTAATCTGACAGAAGAAATATGACTCCAAAAATGCAAAATAATCAATATTTGAAGGTTTTATTTATGAAAAATGCAATGAAAATGCAGTTTACATAGTTTTTAATACACCCAAATCAGTAAAAGTAAGGTTTTCTTGGTTTTTTTGACAATTTTCCGGCTTACGACGTGTCTCGAAAGGAACCCCTGTCGTAAGACTGGGACTGCCTGTGCATGATATTGTATGTGATGAATACATGTTTTGGGGAAAAATGTCAAGGATCAGATGGTACACAATGTCAGATAATACATGAGGTACTATACAGGCAGCCCCCGGGTTACGACATTCCGAGGTTAAGGCGCTTCTCAATTATATTCATCAGACATTATTTCCAGGGTTACGACGCCTATAACGCTCATCTGGCAGATGAAATATGACACCAAAAATGCAAAATAATCAATATTTGAAGTTTTTGTTTTTTTTTTATGAAAAATGCAATAAGAATGCAGTTTACATAGTTTTCAATGCACCCAAAGCATTAAAAGTAAGCTTTTCTTATGATTTTTTACGATGTTCTGTACGAAAATTATGGAATTTATTGATGCATTATATTATTTAATTTTCATGGGATGTAATGGTTTTAAATATCTAAGAGATATAGTAAGTACTGCAAAACAGCATTTATAATAACATCATCACATAACCAATTTTTCATGAGATATCTGTTGTTGCAAAAGCTAAAAATTTGCAATAATTTTTTACCTCGTCTTATCTAAAGGTCATCTTATACATGGAAATACTATATTGTTCGATATTTTTAAGAATATGTACTTTAAGAATGTTCATATTTTACTATAAAGTAGCAGTTCCCTTTAGCTTGTAAAAGGTAGCTATTCCCATAGACTAGTCTTACAAGAGGTATTTAAATTGTTTCTCAGGATAAATTACTTGCTTAGTATGCTGTAAGAGCTTTGAGCCATGATAATGTTTGCTGCGGTAGCATATTTTAAAAATAATTGTTGACAGTAATCCACCTACCAGTATCCAGCTCCTTTGGAAACATGGCACCAATTTGAAGTTTCCCATAATTGAAAATTTTCCCTGGTCACCACACAATGTTGGTTTCACTAGATTTGATTTCCAGTATTTATATATATTTTATTAGTTCACTGTAGTTATAGCTCCACTGAATAAAGGAAGTGAATCCCCTGCAGTGTTAACCAGTATGTATAGATGACATATCCAAACTGCAATGCAAAAGGATGAGCTGTATTCTGTAGAGCCCCGGTTCACGACCGTATTAGAACTCGACATAATCGGATTTTGCCACTAAATTTCCAATAAACTTTGCATCTGTTTTCAACCAAAAAACCAGTTTCTGACCGCCGACCATATGATGTTTGTAAACAAAACTGTTTCCGCCAGCCTCCGCTAGTTGGCGTCATCCAGTGCTACCAAATGTAGCCTAACTTCATGTTTTTTTTAGCACAATTTGACCCAAGAATTGGAGCTTAGCATAATTTCTTTCACACTTAGGGTTCTAGTACAATTTTAGAATGTATTTTCACTAAAATTTTAAATAAAATGCAGAAAATTCCTCAATTTCATACACAACTATAGTGAATATATGTATCTTCACAGTGAAACTGCCTCAAAAGCAGCACTCAGCACTAAAAGATGAGTTAATTGCTAAGTTTGAACCCAACTAAGGAATGTTAAATTTTGTGAATATAAATAAATACCCACAGTGGCATGACAAACGATCAGTAAAGTGTTAATAATGTTTTTTCTTCATGAGTAAAGAATTACGTTTTTCCTTTTTTAAGTTTTATTTTTTTCAGTAGTTATCAAAATTTTAATTATGTCTGAAGTGATTTTCGCACAATTTTCAAGTATTTATTCATTGTGTATGTGATCTGTTAAACAATAATGGTGTTTCAGTGGCATGATAATGATCAAGTAATACGTACGTAGGTTTTTCTTCTTGAGTAGAGATTGGATTGTTTGTTTACCTTTTTTTTAAGTTTTAGTTTTTCAGTAAATATGAAAATGTTATATTTGAAGTAATTTTCACACATTTTCAAGGATTTATTAATTGTGTATGTGACCTGTTAAAGAAAAATTGTTCTCAGTGGCATGATAATGATGCAGTAATAAGTAAAATTTGTATGTTTTTCTTCACATTTGTATGTGTGATCTTCACACATTTGTCAAATAGTATACTAGTGATTGCATATCAAATAGTATACTAGTGATTGGGTATGTGATTTAAAGAAAAATGGTGTTTTATTTCGAGTTTGCTAACATGTAAAGATCATCAAATTATTAGTTATAATATTGTCTGTTCGTCAGTTTGTATCATTTCACCTAATATATAAATGTTTTAAATTTCCATTACATCGATGTTTTAGCTCAAATGTATTAGAGAAATGAGATGATAGATTAATAGCATAATTCTGGCACAAAATTGCACCATATTTGGCATAAATTCTTGCTTGGACCGACTAGCATAATTCAGCAAAACAGTTGGTAACACTGGTGACGCCACTCAGCATTGTTTGAAGTCCGCAGCTATTGTTTACAAACATTCAAACATGTGTTGTGTCTTGTACACCTTGCGCGCATTTTGTTTGCTTTTTCGGTGGTATCAACTCTATACGCAGTTACCTTTTGATTCATCATGGGTCCCAACATTACTACTGGCTATCTATGTTCAAACCTTTTGCTATTGTTAATCTCTGAAATAATGGAAAATTGTTTACATGGCATCTCGCGTTTTCCTTCTTCAAAATGTTTCCATCATTTCCAACTCCAAAATAAACCTTAAGTTTTGTCTATCCTCTCCTCTGCATGAAAGTGATGAGCAGAAAAAAGATTTAATCAAGCACCCTTGCTTGATTTTTTTTCAAGCGTAGACCTATTCTAAAACCATGCTCACACTTGAGGCGCGCATTTCAGTAGCAAATGCAATACGTATTTAAGTGTTAGGTTTGAAGTGAAGGCAATGTTACATACGAGGTTACATGTGCGGTTCGGTAGCGAATGCAATCTTTAAGCTTTGTTAAGCTTGCCGGTAAAGAAGAGGTTAGCCATAGCTTAAATCAGAAAAGCCACTATGCCATATTAAGTGCGTAGTAATTAAGAAATTAAGACGAATCTTTTATGTCGTACTGTAATACGTCAATGTTTACGTGTAAGATTTGGTAGTGAAACCAGTTACATACGTAACATGTTCGGTTCGGTAGCAACACAATCTAAGCTTTTTAAGCTTGCCTGTAAAGAAGAGGTTAGCCTTAGCTTAACTCAGAAGCTGCTACGGTATACATTGATTATAGAAATTAAGTAGATTCTTTTATGTCTACTGTAAAAATACGTCATTGTTTACGTGTGAGATTTGGTAGTGAAACCACTGTTACATACGTAACGTGTGCCGTTCGGTAGCGAACGCAATCTTAAGCTTTGTTAAGCTTGCTGGTAAAGAGGAGGTTAGCCTTAGCTTGAATCAGAGAAGCCGCAATGGTATAGAATAATTATAGAAATTAAGACTATTCTTTTATGTGTACTGTAAAAAGACGTCAATGTTTACGTGTGAGATCTGGTAGTGACACAGTTTACATATGTAAGGCGTGCACGGTAACGAACGCAATCTGTATGCTTGGTTTATAAGCGTTCTCGTAAAAAAGAGGTTAGCTTGATATTAAACTCAAGAGATGTTGTTATGTAATGGTATAGTAATTATAGAAATTAAGAAGATTCTTTTACTTATTCGTACGTATATATGTACCATGCAGTACCATGATAATTAAAGTCCAATAAGCTTGAAACCAGCCCTGATATTGGACAATTTGCCGTAAAAGACGCACCTTTTTTATAATGACATTTATGAAAAAACCGTTAGTATCATAACATTTACTGAAAGATAATTTTCAAGCGATTTTGTATACAGTATTGCAGTCGACTCCGTATAAGATTTACCATAAATTAATATCGAATGTAAACGTTTCTAGGCTTATAGCAACGATATGGTTTGTTTACTACCATAGTCCCACTATAAACCACCAGGTCTGCAGCTATGGTTTGTTTACATCCTTAAATGCTGACTTACTATAGGCAAATTTTCATAAGTTTTTGATAAATATAAATTGGGTTTAATTTTAATAGTTTATTAATTTACTGTAATAATTAGACTTGCTTTTCAACGTTTATATTATGTTAGCAACACGTTTTATGCCTACCCACTACACTACGTTCTATACTTACTATTTACCTAGGTAGCCTATGACGCTTGGTCAACAATCAGTTGGACGCAGGCCAGTTTTCTTTTATACTGTATATTATACATTTAAAATTATAAATATACTTTTAACATGATATTTATTTAACTTTTAACTTATTTAGTTGTAATTTACATGTAATGTATTGTATAAAAAGGCAAGGTTAGGGTAATAGCTGATGGTCAAGAACGGATTAATCCATTTTCAGTTATTTCTTATGGGAAAACTTGATTCAGTTCTCGAAATAATCGAATTTCGACACTCCTTCTGGAACGAATTAGCGTCGAGAACCGAGGCTCTACTGTACAGTGTACGTGCTATGATAGGCTATAACATTACATAAAGTGAATATGTATTTTACCTCAGATATATGAATCATTCACATTTATGGACAGTTACCAGCTATACTGTACTAGCCGCTGGCTAGTGCAGTTGCTAATGTGCTGGTCTCGTAATTCTCAGGCCAGCATTTGCCTCCTTGTCAAGGGGCGAATAGTGAAACTGTATAAGAGTGGTTACTGCTATGAGTAACGCCATGGTGGGGGTTGGGGTTATGTCCCTCCTCCTCCTCCTCCTCCTCCTCCTCCTCGAGAGGCAATAGCCTGGTGGTGAACTGTAAAATGCTGACTTTTTTAACTATTTTCTATCAAAAGTAGCATATCTATATGTAATTTATTTCATTTGAATGTTTATAAAACCATTTTGAGACATGGTGCTCTCTACAAATAGTTGTGCATAGCCTAGTCTTGATAGTTGGAGTTTTGGGAGAGGTGAAGTCAGCTGATGACTGAAAATTTGTGATTATCATATGCAACCTGCTAAAGCCATTGAATATTGCTAATTATAAATGTGAAAGTAGCAGTTTTTCTATTGTATCCATCGGTACCATTCAAGGGTTTGAATAAGTATGTTTTTACAGTATACTCGATATTGTTTTGTTTATTTTTTGTTCCCTTCTTAATAGCTATGAAATTGTGACAGTTCTCAGTGGGAGAGGAAGGGTAATCAGCTGATGAAAGATAAAGAATGACCAGAAATAAGAATTTTTCCCAGCTGGTTTTTGCCAGGTTTAAGCTGAATAGCACTCGGCTTTGATTATTTTGAAAAAGGCCTGTATTTCACAAGAAAAGTTTACTTAGATGAGAGTGTGAATCTTGTCCAGCTATAATACTCGTTCATTATTGCAGAACACATTTTTTATTTTTATTGGTGTTTAAGTGAATATAAATATATAGTAATGCCCTATAAAAGTATTCATTGTGTTGAAATGTTAATACTTGTTTTGATGTGTGAAATAAGGCTAATATTCTAATGGGAAATTATCATAGCCTAACTGTTGACAACATAGAGAATTAGAATTTGCACTGAACACGGAGTTGTTATTACATGAAATTGAATTTATTTTCCTTAATCTGGGACTCCTCAGGTCTGAGTGGTCTTGGAATAGTGAAGATCTATGAGGATGGCTAATGATGGTACTGGGAAGAAGACTGTTAGAATCTGGTTTATGTAACTGAAACAAAATCAAAAGTATTAAATTGGCTACGTCTCTTTTCAGCAGGCAGTTGGGTGAAACCCTCAGTAGTCCAAGTCAAGGAAGTACCCAAAGAGCAGCAGCTAGTCCAGAAACAGTAACTGTCAGTTCCTCCAAACCAGCAGGAGCAAATGTTCCTAATCCTGAGCTCTTCCCGTACTTAGCACGTCGTCTGGGCTCCTCCTCAGCAGGATTGGATACCCTTGGGTCTACAGGATTGGGAACATCGCCTTCAGGTGTTCACAGTGAGGATGTTGATGCAGCAGCTGCAATGTTGGCTCTCAAGCATGGACCTCGCATTCTGACACCTACCAATCGTAAGTTAATAATATTAATATTTTGTTGGTTTTATTTCTATATTCTTTTAATATTCTAACTTCCCTTTCAAAGTTGCAGGTTAGTGCTGAATGATATTTCATTAAACTTTCTCAAAGTTGAGGTTTTAATTGTAACAAGCATTGCAAATAATCGATTAAAATTGTATTTGATCCCAGTCATATGTTAGTTACAAAGGAAAGTTTTTCACTACTTCACGGGAAAAATCTGCAATCTATTTTTGTTTAACATAGGGCTTGGCTGAAATGTGTTATTCACACACTTGTTTCCTTTTCACATAAAGAACGAAGTTTATAGGAATAGACAGGACATGATCGACATGTTTGTCCCAGTGTCAGATGTTGAAAGTGTTATTGTTCATTGTATCATAAAGCTGATTCTCTAAGAGGTTGATTTATAATGTAAAGTCATACATTAATTTTTTTTAATAACTTTCTGAACATGATGTCATTGTTTAACCACAAGAATCTAGAACTGAAATTGATTTTTTGAAGTATAAATATGATTAATGAAATTGTAAGGGATCCAACAATTGCCGGACCTATAATTTTCTTATTTTTATACTTCAGCACTTTTAATATTTTTATTCATGCGGGACATTTTTTTATTAAATAATACAGTATTTACTTTATTTTCCTGCAATGAAGATGCTATTTTTTTCCAGAAGGAAATAATGGAATGGAAATTGACTGCATATTAAGAGGCCAAAGGTTACGTTTTCATAAGTGTATCCTACCCTAAGAGAAGGTTATCTTTGCTAGAATTAGAGTTCCTGTATATGAGCTTTGAATGAAGCGTATAAATTTTACTTACCCAATTAAAAATTAAATAAGAAAAATATATAAAAATACACATACCCATAAAGGTTCATTCCTTTATTGGTAAATATTGCAATAGTATAAACCATGTTCAAATAATTTGTTACTTTTGACAAATGGGAACAATGTGCCAAATATCCTCTAGTTTTCAAGATTGAAATTTAATTTTTACTTGTAATATTTTTGTGGGAATTTTAATCTTCATTTTCTCTATTTTTTTTATATGGGATGTCTATTCATGTGTTTTCACAAAGTGTAACTGCAATACAATGTTATTCTGTAATTATAGTATTTACCTCTTTCTGTATTGGCTATCAAGATTTTCATTTCACTGATATGTCCACTTAACAAAAGCTTATTAAATATTAAAATCAGTAAACATGAAAAAACCAAAGAAGTTTCAAATGAATGGGTTGGGAAACCACAATAGTTAGTATGCCATAGCAGCCAAAGCCACCCAAAAGCACTGAGAGTCGTATGCATGCAGTGCACCAACCAAAGCAGACATTAAATTTTGGTGATAAATGCAATCTTATTTTTATATTTGTTTTTAAACAATTTTATAGCCTAAATTGGGATTTATCTTAAAGGCTGGAGCATCTTTTATGTTGATAAACATGGTATTTTCATCAGTTGGTTATTATTAGACAGTCATCCCTTGAAAACAGATTACAAAAAAAGTAACATTTTAAGATTTATGTATTACCATAAGAATCACAGGAAATTTTTTAATGATCCAAATTGGTTCATTTTTATTCAAATTCTTTTGCAGCTAGTGATTTGTGTTATTGCAGGTTGACAGATGGTGTCAGTTGTAGGTTTATAAAGTATTCCATTTTTTATTGCAGTTTCATATTCTCGATTAAGGGAAGGTAGAGACACATCTGTTTTATATGAAGAAAATACAAGCAGAAAGAGGAAACGGAAAAGAAAACACACTGAGGTAAAGATGCAACTGCATGTGGTTGATATATTGTAGATGCATGAATATACTGCTTGCATTCTCATATTGTATTGGGTTGATATGTCTTTCAGAATTGCACATGGCATTATGAAAGAATTTGTTTTGGCTACTTGCTGACTGTTTGTGTCTCATACTGTGATGTAATTTAATAATTTAACTACTGTAAACAGTACATTCAAGTATTATGCTTCAGCATGTGAATGGTTGCATTTTGTTAGTAAAAGGGTTTTTTTAAGCTTGATGTCAGCTTGTGTAAATTATTGTAATTAAAGTCATATCAAAATTAAGCAGTCATATGCATGCTGTCTCTTTTATATTTAAAACCAGTGACACTTGGTTTAGCACTTTTTAGCATTAAGTTAATTTCCATGTAACGCCTAAGAGTTTAATGTGATAATTGGAGCTCACCGATAAGACATTTTCCACACTTTCTATCGTGTTCAAGGCATCTATAGAGTAAAACCACAGAAATGGTGTAATATGCAAGGATCTTTAGTAGGTGTAATGTAATGCTGTGTTACTATTTTATTGATTTTATTTAATTAGCTTAAATAGTAGCTGCCTTTTTCCCTTTAACTTGTGATGTACTGTTCCATCTTTATACGCACATTTTTACCCTCACTCCAGTTCCAGGGAAATGCTTTTCATTTTGTTTTTGTGCAAGAAACTCCATTTATGAAAGTTATGGTTTGTATCCTAGGAAGAATACAAATTATTTTAAAAATTTATTTCGGTAGGTTTTTCCAAAGGATATTTATGAAATGGTAAAAATATGAGGGCTGACTTTAAAAAGCATAGGATGCATAGCATTACTTCAGTGGAATAGATGACCAAATTTACTTGGTTCACACTGTCTTTAGATGTGAAGTAAATAATTGGTCCCCCCAGTCTGTGAGAATTTTTTTACATGTCTTTCCTGTTTTATTACAGAAGTTATTTTGAAAGAGATTGTAATTTATTAAGTGTATTATATTAGTGTTTGTGTGTGTAGGGGACATTTGTCCATAGTTAAAATAAGGGAGCAAAATGTAAAGCGGAAAAAATAAGGGAGCAAAATGTAAAGCGGAAGGAATGTGCTTCAGTTTAGTTGAATGGAAAAATGCTACCAAAACTATGGCACTTGAAAGACAGAAGCCAGTGGCAATTGTGCTTGGAAGTGAATAGGAATTATGGGCATGGTTTAGAAAAACAGTAATTCTCTCCAAAATGAAGGAAAATTTTTAATGTTTAAGGAAACAGAAAATGGATTTGTAATATTTATTCTTCCCCTTGTTCAGGTAGTTTCCATGAATTTTTAAGGTTATGTCTTCAAACCTCTTTTGTCTTTTATTAAGCCTAAGTAAATCTTGTGGAATCTCAAAGCAAGGGTTTACTATGGTTAACACTACTGTTTGCCCTTATTTTTAGTTACATTTTACAGTCAGTAAACAGTTTTTTAACATTACTGATCTAATGTTTCCTGCTCAATACAATTTCATCTTATGTGTTTTTGTCATAAAGAGGAGGGTATATAGTGTGTACACTATGCCTTTGAAGCCTTTTCTCCTGAGTTCTTGGTGGCTGTATTTTATTCCTAGTATACTATTAAATATTTAGTAATCGCAAGATTGCCTTGTCAGCTGGATTTTGGAATACAGGCAGTCCCCTGTTATCAGCAGGGGTTCTGTTCTCGGCTGGGTGCTGATAAGCAAAAACCGCCATTAAATAAATCTCAGTGATTTATGGTGCTTATGGCACCAAGTTTCGGTTAATGGCGCCTGTGTTAGGTATGTTATGGTACCATAACTCTACTATCATCACCTTATGACGCTGATAACTGAAACTCGGCATTTTATGGCATTAGACAAGCGCCATAAAATTGGATCGCTATTAACCGAGACCGCTGATAACCAGGGACTGCCTGTATCCATTCTTATTAAAGAAAGACCTTATGAAACATTACTTAAAGGATTTTAACAAATAAAAATTGAATTTGTACAAAAATTATAATTATGAAGTTACTTAGCAAGATGAAAACTTGAGCAAGTCAATAGCTGGATTCAGTTGGTGGGAAGAGACCAAAGGGAAACTGGTAAGAAATGACTGCAGCTGTGATGGATTAAAATTGAAAAGGCAATTTAGTGCCATCTGTGGTCTTTGCTCGTAAATTAGTAGATATTCTTAAATTAGCCAGATAATTTGAGGTCGGATCACTTTGTAGTTACTGCATAAGGAAGTTTCAGCAGATTAACTCACAGTATTCAATGCACATCACAGACGTAAGCATATACTGTAATGCAAGAGCACTCGCCAAAAAGGACATCAGTCATAGCACAGAGGAATGCCTCTTGTAGACACAAGCAGCTATTTGGAACACAGCCAACACCAATAATCCCATGACTAGTAGTGCATCTTGTGAGACCCAACTGGAGGGGGAAAAAAAATAAAAAGTGGAGAAAAGCAGCACTTCCATACTTACAGGTGTACAGTTGGCTCAGGAACTATTGACATACTTTCTCAATTCATTGTTTGTTATGGAAATATTGCCATATGCAGGTGCCATTCTTTACTTATCAATAAATATTTCCTTTCAAAGATGTTATACTTGAAATAAATTAAATTAGAATTGAGTAATTTATTCAACGTATCAAAGATAATTATTTTACAAAGTAAGGAAAATATACATAACCATGAGTCCACAAATTCTAGTTTTATTCTCAACTCAAGCTTCACGACAACATCAGCATTTTGAAGTTGGCTCTGCTGCCGCTCGAGTCTTGACCCAATGTATCGCACTGTACAGGGGTGTTGTCATTTCGTCTCCTACAGCTGATAAATAATACATTAAGCCATCAATATTCTTTAATAGCAATGTGTAATTAAACTAATTTTGTCCCTTGATCAATAAAATAATTTGCATGACACAGTGGGCCTAAATTTGACTTCTGATTTTCACACCTGATTAGCCATGGTCTATTTTCAGCAGTATACTCTCTTGGATACATAATGTGAATAAATATTTAAATCTACAATATCTATATTAATCTGCTTTATTTGATTATTCCCATTATTCATTTTTATTGGCCATGTTCTCCTTTTTTCATTATCCTTTTCATAATTGCTTGACATATTTTTGTCAGACCTAGCTATGAAAGATAAAAGTAATTTTGAGCATTAAAATGTTCTATAAACATATGAGAAATGGAAGATTAAGTAATTTTGAGCAGAAAATGTTCTTAAACATATGAATTTTAAGGCTTCTGTTGTTAGTGAGGAGAATTTTAAAATAACTATTATCATTATTAGTGATGCTTTCACGCAATGAAGTTCTTACCGAGAAGTTGGAGTAGCCTGAGATGTGGGGGAGCAGTGGTGACGTATAGGAGTGAAGGAGGGATTAGGCCGATGTGAATAAAGTATCTCCCATTAAATAAAATGTATTATTTATGTTTTGAAGGAAAAAATGCATGCATCACTGAATCTGCTTCTCTCCCTATCCATGGTATTCACTGAACACCGATAGAGAGAGAGAGAGAAAGTAAGTAAGCCTAACTGAATATCCCATCCATCAAAGGTAAGCGTGCTTATTCATTAGACACTTACCAAAGATTTCAAGTGTATTTTTAAAAATCTCTGTCTCCATCTAAAGTATTTGTCAGACACCAGTCATAGGCGTAGGCCTAGTCATGATTCCTGGTTCAACAATATTGTGATGAGGCGCCTAGAATTCAAAATTCACAAATGAATGTTGCTCAGTAACATTTACACTTCTGTATTGCCTTGCTATCTTGTGGTGCTTTGAGGAGTTCCTATTCTAGGCCCACTTTCTAAACTTTGCTGTTCTCTAAAAAATTTGGTCTATGTATGATTCTCTTTGGTTTACGTATTAAGCTTTCTTGATCTCTCTCTAGCAGGAACTTGCACCGAATGCAGTACATTAATTCTCTCTCACTCAGTGGGGGATGTTTCTTAGACCAATAAATGACACATTGACATTCGATTCCCGTGCACATCATGGCATGGAAAATAATAAAGTGAGGTCAGCAACATTTTCACTATTGTATTGTCTTGGTCTCTCGTGGTGCTGCGAGGAATTCCTATTTTAAGCCCATTTTCTAAACTTTGCTGTTCTCTAAACAATTTGGTCCATCTATGTATGATTCTCTTTGGTATAGATATTAAGTTTTCATGGTCTTGCTTTAACGGTAACTTGCACAGAATACAGTGCATTAATTGTCTCTCACTCAGCAGGGGATATTTCTTAGACCAACAAATGACATTGACATTTGATTCCTGCACACATCATGGCATGGAAAATAATTGAGTATTTACACTACTGTATTGTCTTGCTCTCTTGTGGTGCTTTAAGGAGTTCCTATTCTAGGCCCATTTTCTAAACTTGCTGTTCTCTAAACTATTTGTTCCATCTATGCATGATTCTCTTTGGCATACATATTAAACTTTCTTGGTATCTCTGTAACAGGAACTTGCACTGAATGCAGTGTATTATTTGTCTTGCTCAGTGGGGGATGTTTCTCAGACCAATAAGTGACACATTAACATTCGATTCCCACGCACATCGTGGCACGGAAAGCGCCTCAGCGGCATGGTTGGTATGGTACTAGCGTCCCACCTCGGTGGTCGCAGGTTTGATTCTCGGCCATTCCATTGAGGAGTGAGAGGTGTATTTCTGGTGATAGAAGTTCACTCTTGACGTGGTTCGGAAGTCACGTAAAGCCGTTGGTCCCATAGCTGACTAACCATACTGGTTACATGCAACGTAAAAGCACCATACAAACAAACAAACATACATCATGGCATGGAAAATAATAGAGAGAGGTTGCATGGTTGACACTTAGATTATCATTTCTTTTCTTCTTTTTTTATCTGATGAGATTTTGTGAATTTCCCATGTTTTCTGGAAAATGTTACAAATGGAATCATCCAATTACCTTCAGCCTAATGTTGAAATGATAATGTAAGGACTATGTTTATGCAAAACTACTAGTGATAGGTGTCTCCTGTCTACTTAGTAATATATGTCAGTGGTTGTGATATGACGTTTATCACTTTGTTTCATTCATGTAAATTTTACTGTGGGGAAAATAGTGTTACACAATAACATAACTTGATGTTCTAAAGATATAAGTGACTGTTTTTAACTTCATTACATAAGATTTCTTCCCTCTTCAAAAAGAAAAATAGATTAAAAAGGCAAGAATCATGTCAGGCAGGTAAATGAAAAATCATGAAACGCTATCACAACTAATTTCAGCATGTGTACAGTAGTAGGAGGACCATTGATTTGCATCTCAACCTGTAAAGAGTTGGCCGAGTATGCATGATAGAACTGTTGTATGTGGAATTTGATGCTTTTGGCACTTGCATGTGTTCCAAACAATTGAAGGCTATTTCATGATGAATAGGTTTGTACTAAAAAATTATTTTTAAGCAAGTACTGTTCATTAACAAGTGTTTTGCAGTTTACTGCAATTGGTTTCTACAGTGTCTTCCTACCAAGCTTTTAAACTTCTTAAACTTTACCTTGCTCCAATTTTCATTTTAGAGAATTTCTCTATATTCTTAGTGTTTGATTGTTGAGGTGCATGCTGCAGTAAAAATGTAATATTTGAACAGCAGAAATTTGTACATGTGGAGCCAGCAATCTTTTTAGTATTTTTAATTTTGAAATCATTAAAGGTAGTTTGTCTTTTAGCTTCAGAATATGTACTATTGCTGTAGGATCCCTTATATCAGTGGCCTGACATACCAGTTTCTTTCAGATTGGTGATGCTCGTATGATGGTAATCAGCTCATCACCAAGCGAAGATCATTCTTATACCTCCATGGATGGTGAAGAGGAGGAATATCCTACTCTTTTGCTGCCACCACCACCGCCAAGTCAGGCCACACCGACTACCTCTTTGGCCTCACATTGCCATCCCTCACCCTCTAAAAAAGTCCACCATTCACCGACTTCGAGTGTGGATGAAGCTTTTTCAGATGACTCCTATGACAGCGATGTGGGCAGGTAAGTTATGTATAATGGCGTGATACTATTTGTTGATAGATGCATGTTGTAGCTGCATTTGTTCAACATGTCTTATTGTATATTAGTGCTACATCTTTTACATACAAGGATTTACTAGAGGAAATATTAACTGTGATAAGTACTTCTAGCAGATATGATGGTTATTCATTAAGTGAAAAATAACAAATTTAGTGTATTGTGAATGATTATGTATATTTATGATTTGATGTTTAATCATTTTTGTTATAGTTGCTGTTAGTAGTATTACCTATTCGGAAATTGTGGGCTTCAGTGAATTACCATGAGACTAAATTAATTAATCTTTCTGCTTCAGCATTAACTAGAAATTGTAGCATACTTATTGGATTAAATGACATTGCTAGAAGCAAAGTAGTAAGGAAAGATAAAATATTTAACATGGCTTTAGTGATGGCCTGGTGCACAAATCAGTAGTTTTAAAAAGGATTTTTTTTATTCAGAATTATGTTGTCCTTGAAAAATATCTGCCATTAACAGGCATTATTGATAAGTATTCTTAGGCAGAGCCTGCTATAACAAGACATTTGTTTTCCAAAGGAAATTTAGCTGAATGTTTGGCAACAGTTAGACATATTTTGCTTAAGCTTTGAATAGACATATTTTGCTTAAGCTTTGCTCTATTCATCTTACTATGAATACATATCTTTCTGATAAATTATCTTGCACACTTATATAGCTACCAAATGTTATAATTTTACCATTTTAAGGTTAATTTCAGAATTACAGACAGCCCCGGTTATTGGTGGGGTCCCGTCCCCGGGGTGAGCCAATAAGCGAAAGCCACCATTAACTGAAACCCGGCAATTCATGGTCCCATAATGGCGCCGATAACTGGGTATCAGGGCCATAAGCACCCTTATGGCGCTGATAACCAGAACTGCCCATTATGGCGCCATAAATCGCTGATTTTATGGCGCTAGACAAGCCCCATAAAACCAGATGGCCATTAACTGAGACCGCCGATAACCAGGGGCTGCCTGTAATCTTTTTCATGGTACATGGTACTATTCGTATTATAAGAAGCCCTTGCCATTCAACTTTCTTACTGCTGAATTAGAGAAAAATAAAATTGTACATCTTTTTATTGAAGATTCTTAAAAGCATTAATGACAATTTTAGTTAAAAAAAAAAAAAAAAACCTATGGTCTAAAAAAAAATACATCTGAGAAAATATAACCTGGCTATCTATATATATATATATCTATCTATATATCTATCTATAGATATATAGATATAGATATATAGATAGATATAGATATAGATAGAGATAGATATAGATATAGAGATAGATATAGAGATAGAGATAGATATAGAGATAGATATAGATATATAGATATATAGATATATATAGATATATATATATATATATATATATTATATATATATATATATATATATATATATATATATATATATATATATATATATATATATATATATATATATAATTTGGAAGTTTTCTTCAGCACCAGGGGCTTATCCACATGTTAGCAGTTGTTTTACTTAAAGTTGGCTGTGGTTATAAATGGGAGACTGTATCTTATTTAAATTCCAGAATTTGAGGTTAATTTGTTGAAAGTCCTGATTAGGTGCATGATTTGATTTTCTTTGAAGCTACATTACACTGAATTAATATCTAAAACCTATGGAAGTTCCTTATGGTTAAATTTATTTAATTAAATTTTTTTTCCCCTCGCAGTGAAGCATCCCAGGCAGAGATGCGACAACTAGTTGAAGGAGCAGATGCATTACTTAATTTGGCTGCTGTTGCAACTTCCCTTGCATCAAAGCATATACTTGAAGGGGACTCGACATCATATTCTAATCATCATTATCCAGATTCTGCAAATCAAAACACACAAATGAAGATTGCATCATTTCGTCCTCAGAAGCTGCATATCTTAAAATCTCCAAAATCTTCAAAAATGTCTCTTGACAAAACCAAGAATACTTCAGAAATTCTCACCAATAACAACACCATTGTTAATAACAACAACAAAATCTTGAAAGTTAAAAGATTTGGAGGGTCCCAGTTACAGGGAACAGTTAAGCATTTGCCAGCATCCCGGTAGGATGTCGCTGTTGGGTGAACACCCTAAGCCAGCAAGACTCTCTTTCCCTTCATGGAAGGTAAACTTATCCAGAATGACAATTGATGCTGGTAACTAAATACTACCATAGTATAATTTGGGTACTAATGTGGATTTTTATAGTAAATAAAAAATACAAAACCATTAGTTTTGTTGAAGTAGCTGTGTTGAAGAGAAAGTTTCAAGAAACACTTACATGTAAATTGTTAATGTTGTAGATATTCTTCTCTTTGTTATTTGCTATATCTTGTTTCCTTTACAATTTGTTGGTCTTCAAAGCTGTTGGTGTGCGGATTTCTTCAGTGCTCATTTCATTTAGTAGTTTAGAAGTTAGAACATTTTTATCAAGTACTTAGTCCTCTAACTTTGCTGTTTGTGTTATGAGCCTGATTTTCTATAATATATATATATGTGTGTGCTGTATCTTGCTGTCAGAGCAAAATACATTTTGTTAATTCTTGGCATTGAAAGTTTAGATAGCAATAATTTATGTTTTAATGTTTATATAAACACACAAGAATCACTTGCACTAGTCTCTTCTGATTTCCTTCCGAGCTAGAAGGAAATAACTTTGCATATGCAATAATAGGGCTTGTGTATGCATCAAATGCATTATGAAGAAGCAATACTGTTTTTACATTTACTATGTGTTATTTTATAAATTGTTTAGATAATCCTCAGATAAATCTAATATTGTAAATAATCTTTGATAGGCTTTATTAGTTTGTACATAAGGTGTAAAATGAGATTGATTATATTGTATATGTTCTCCAGATTATATAGAGTAATATAAACTACTATGCCTGATGATTTTCATGAGGTTGATGTACAAAGAAAGAGACTATTGTTGACTGCAGTTGTTTGTGAAGATAGGATGTTTAGCAAACTGTTTTTTGTAGCTTCTTTTGACATTACTTTCATGCTTTTCTGTATGGTTATGAGAGCTATCAGGAAGTAACTTTCAGCCATTTTTAGTGAAATTTGTTCAGGAAGTTGTTATAAAAAACACTTTTGCAAATTTTATCTTTCTATCATCAAGGAAAATTGAAATTTTAATCCCAATCATAAGACAAAAGAAGAAAGCACATTATGTACAATTACAAAAGTAGTCATTGTAATGGAGAATTTGACACAGTATTGTATTGACTGTACATAAAATCAGCAGTGGCACATGATTTATACAGTTTTATTTTTATACATAGTTATGTATATATTATATTTTAGACTAGTAGTAAATGATGGCTATAGTATCCTTTTTACAATTGTCCTGAGTAGCAGAAGTAAACATTATGTCATCAGTACTCCTTATAATCGAAGTTTCTCTGTTAACTGCTTTGGAAGCATAAAATGATACTTGTCTCTTCACTTATATGAATTTGTGTCATGTATTATGTTGCAGCCTTCCAAAGATTTGATGGTAGATATGTACTTTAACTGATGAGATTTTTTTGTCACATTTGTTGTGCATGGCACACTGCAAGTTATTGGAAGAGCTAAATAAATGACAATCTCATGAAGAAATCAGGCTTGGTAGTTTTCTGTTAAATCCACCTGTGTCTTCCTTATGAAAAATGTCAAAGTTATAATAATTAAGTACTACTTTCAATGTTTAGTTCTTCCAATTGGAGCTAAAGTCATATCTCTTAAAATGTAAAATCCAGATTGACTGAAAAGACAAATCCTTGTGAACTTTTGATGTTTCCATGAGGACATCCAAAGGAATATTCTTATATTTTCTAATCTACAGAAAGAGGGAAAAAATCAAAGTTCATCAATGAAGATTTGAGGTATATAAACCTCTTGGAGCATGGTTGGGTCCAGTATGAAGATTTAATTTTCTTTGTATATTTGTGCCAAAACTGCAAAAAAAATGTCAATTATAACGCTGGTTTCCAGAAGCACATGAATCGGTTGTGCCAAATAAGGGTGACAAATATAGGAATGCCATAGTTGGCACTAGCAGTTTTCTCCACCTATATGTAGATATAGCCTTACTTGTGGAATATAGTGTAGCATTTTTTTCTATAAGTAAAATTGTTTAAATATGCTTTCTACCAGTTTATATAGACTTGAATTTTGAGCAAGTTAATGTCAAAATGGCTTAATTCTGTTCTTGAGAGTATCTAATGGGTATAGCACTAAAAACTACATTCATATACTTATATTATTGAGAACTTTACTTGGTATTTAGGAAATGACATTTTACAACCACATTCCATCAATTGGAGGGGAATCCACAAGGTTAAAACCCACTATTGCATTAGCAATTGCCTTTATATACAATATCTTTACACAAGTGTAGATCTATGCAAGATGTAGTTTTAGTCTGATTAAGTGTTAAATGCAGATTCTTTTTTACAGAACCAAATATGAGCACGTTTAATTTGATCTTTCATTCCTCTTTCTGTAATTGAAAGATTAAATGCTGCTATTGTAAGTTTATGGAAATGTGTGGTTATTCTGCACAGAAGCATTATGATTTACTGAAGCGCCTTGGATTTAGTTGAAATGCTAAGGCATTTTATGCATTAACTTGCTTGAAGTCAGCATTGTAAACTGGCATTTGAAATTTGAATGAAAATTTTTTATAATGATGCTGATGCAGTTAAAATGCCATGCCATTATTGCATTTTAGAAAGAAACTTGCAAGTATGACCATAAGAAATTAAAGTTCAGGAAATCTTAATTATGAATTGTGTAGTAATTATGACAGTGCAAAGACTTATAAATCTGAAAAGCTTTACTCAATATAAGGCTGTATGCAAGTTTCCCTTCAAATAGGCTGGTTGCGGAATGTAGTTATATTTAAATGCATACTGTGTGTATATATATACACATGTAGCATTACTAAAGAATCACAAAGATTCAAAATTTTCCTTTATTTCTTGAAAGGGATAATGTCAAGACTTTCCTGTTGTATGCAATTCTGTTGATACGCATTTGTAATAATTAACGGGTTCTTAGTGTAACCAGGATAAGGAGATAATTGCCATGTTTTATTTTTTATTTATTTATTCAGATTCAGTTATATTGTCTTTAGGTTGACTATGGTGCCTGTTTACCACACAAATGCTGTAGCTATCAGAATGAGAACTATGGAAATAACTATGCAAAATCAAGAAAACACTCTTAAATAGCTACTTGGTATAAATCATACTATGTGGATTGTCCTTGCCTCGTATATAACTAATTTTACTCATGATTCTACAGATAAGTCATTATGGATAGTATTCTTATTGGGGTAATATAATGCTTGATACTTCAAATGGTGTCATGGTACCATAGGTAAAAATATTTATTGCAAACCATCTGTGGGCATGCGTAGGCACCATTGAGCTAAAGATAAGTATGGGGTTTGTGGGGTGTCTGAATTAATTTTAATGACAAACTGGCTCAATGCCTTTGCAATCTTATTAGTTTTCACTCCTGTTTCCATAAGTAAAAGTTTTATATATTTTTTGCTTTGCATTATATAACTAAAGAATTTTTAGTACAGAAAATATAAATCAAATGTATGCATTTTAAAGTTCTTTTTATACTAAAAAAGAAAATTGCAACTTACTGTGCCTTAGTAACAATACTGCTCTTTCTGCCTCAACAATGTTAAGGGGCATGTGTGCACATTATACTTCTTGTTCCTTTGGAATTGCATTTGTCTTTTATGATACTACATTTTCAATTTATTGGCATTCTTGGTAGTGGTCAAATGCCTATCAGTATTTCTTTGTGGTTATTGATAATTTGACCTTTAAATTTGTAAATTTTTACATTTGATATTGCTCATTATGAAAGTAAGCTATTAACATATTTTATACATGTTCTCAGGAGCTTTAAGCCATTCTTGCATTATTCTGTGAAACATTTCTCGTAATAGTTTGATACTTACACACGAATGATATTCCTACTATGCAGTTATGCTATATTTTGCAGACAAATCAAATTAATGGCATCTAGATGCATGTAAAAGAAAGCTGTGTAAAAAAAGTTATATTTTTGGTATTCTGTGTAATATGTTGTAATGCTGCATCACAGTATTTTGTATTTTTGAAGATTATTGTAAAAGACTCTGCAACATAAATATTGTAAGGCATGTTTTTATGTACATATATATACATATACATTATGCATATAACCATGAATTTATTTACCCTAGACTACTACTTATTAAGGGATGTCATGTTATTTATTTAAAAACTTGAAAAGACTCTTATCTCTAAACAGGTTAATAAGGTATACCTGGACAGTTGGCTGGTGATAGCAAAGACCCGAGAAAAATTACTTCAGGACAGACACATCCTTCTCCAGTTTTGTCACAGCTTAGGCATTGTGATAAATCGGGAGAAGTCTAGTTTGGATCCCAGTCAGAGGCTGGGTACTTAGGAATGATTATAGACAGTGAAGGCCAAGGCTTTCCCTTCAGAGATCAGAGGGTAGAGAAATGCAAAAAAAAAAGTACAGGCAGTCCCTGGTTACCAGCAGCCTCGGTTAATGGCACTTGTATAGTGCCACAAAATCGGCAATTTATGGTACCATAAAGGCCGAGTTTTGGTTATAGGTGCCGAGTTATGGCACCATAACATACCTAACAGATGCCATTAACCCCTTCGGTACCACACGACGCATAATCAGCTAGATGCTGCATCCCACATTTTCCCAACTTGCCCTAGAGTCTGTTTAACCCTGAAAAAAATTGTTATACTAACATCTATTTTGCTTTATATATTAATGGAAATGAATGTGAAGTCATATATATACACGTGTAAATATGTATATATATATGTATAAACACACACTACATATCAACCCATGAATTTTTCCTTTTTTCAGGGCGATTTTTTTGAAAAAATAATGTAGCTCTTTCATTAGCCTATGAACTTGAGAGTTTTCATCACGTTATCATAAAAAAAATAATATGCATCCCCAAACGTAAGGAGGTGCATCTCCAAGCGCTTGATTTTTCCCTGAAAAAACGTCACAAAAGCCTGGCAACATTGTTGGACAACGATCCTCTATGTTTGTAACTTGTAAACCCACCTTCTACCTCTTGTTCTTCCAAGTCATTATCACTTATTTCATCACTTGAGAGCTCGTCACCACTATCATACTCTTCCAAAGAAAGAACATACTCCTTGGAAGAGATATCACTGTTCTTACTCATGGTTTTGCAGTATAAATGCAAATAAAACTAAGAAAATCACCAGAGAAAAGGAAAAAAATCTTGAAAAAACTTGCGTGAACGCAACCATGACTGTGCATCAACTTATGAGGAGGCAGTGACATCATACCCAAGAATGTCTACAATTGGCTGAAAAAAAAGTAGGAGGAGCTTAGTGTAAGTTAGTACAAGCCTACCCACACCTGCAAAAACCAATAGGAGACATAACCCAACACAATGAGCTTCCCTATTGTGCTATGGAGTTAAGACGACGTATATACGTCACGGGGAGCATCACTGCACCCTCCATGACGTCGTAGAAACGTCACGGTCCCAAAGGGATTAACCAGTTATCAGTGCCATAAATTGCCAAGTTTCGGATAGTGGCGGTTTTCGCTCATCAGCAACCCACCAAGAAAGGAACCCTGCCTATAACCGGGGACTGCTGGTAGTAAATTCCTAACCAAGGCATTGTGGGAACTACCATATACTCCATGAGCAGGTACAGACGCCAATAGTCCCTGGATAGCAAGTTTGTTATTGATTTTAACCTGATTTCCAGCTGGCGCTAGATTATCTTATGTTAAGACCGAAGGTTTATTACTGACAAAATACACATTGATTATAAATTTGTCATTTATAGCATGCGGATCAAGTTTTACAACCAAAGCCATTGTCAAATTTTTTTTATACATGGTAAAGGTCTAGGAAATAATTTAAGTATGACCACAGTTTTAAAAAATTAAATTATTCACCTCCAAAAGCGACAACCAGAATCTTGAAAAATAACAACTTGTCGAAAATTGATTTTTTCCTAACTATACAAACCTGAGGTCCTTTAACAATAGGAATATACTTTCAGCGTAGCTGGAGTTACGGCCGTTGAATCTAGAACAAGGTGGATAGGTAGTAACTACCGTGGGGCAGGCTAGCCTGCCCGGATGTAAACACTCCACTTTGCCTTTCGGCCCAGGTTCAGATTGAGGGGTGGCATGAGGTGGGCATATTTGTTAAAGGACCTCAGGTTTGTATAGTTAGGAAAAATACAATTTTCGACAAATTGTTATTTGTTCCGATACGTAATACATACAAACTTTCGGTCCTTTAACAATAAGAAGACTCACTGATTGGTGGGAGGAATCTGAGTGAGCCTCTAGAACTGACTGGAGTTCTGCGCACCTAGGCTACTCCTGGTCATAAGAGTGAGGAGGAGTGCCCTGCTGCCTCTGACAACTTGATCGGAGTATAGGAGCTGCGTGATCAAGAGTCAGACTTCTGGGCCTTTTTGAAATGAGTAAGGGATCGTGACTCATCCGAAAAAGGGTTGTGAAGAATATTGGCGTCGGAGACATTAATGCAAAGTTCTGGGAAGGGTTTGCATTATTGTCAGTCTCTTTCCTCTCCTTGCTAGAGGAAGGAGTGGGATTGCTTTTATGATTCTGATAAACATAAAAAGGATACTTATGTATAGGCTTACCGCATCAATCGTCCGACCAGCCAGTGAGAGTTCGAGTCCTATCCTCAACCCGAAGGACGAGGAATGGAGAAATGAGGCGTGGAAGGGGGAGAGCCAGTCACTCTCGCATCCTTCTTACCTCTACAACTGCACACCATGGACGAGATGCAACTTGTCCTATCAAGGAGCTGGGTAAGCCAACACATCGTACAACCATCCACCACTGGTCCAGGGAAATGAGGTTCCAAGGACCTGTGGGCAGTCCCGAAGGGAAAGAAGGATATGGTCGCGATGACCTATCCATCTTCCTGTCCGACATATTCTTCGGAGTGATGTCCAGTACCCATACTGGTCTATCCATCTGCAGTGAAGTGTCTCGCGGTCTCGTATCCCACTGCAGCGAAGTGTCTCGCGATCTTGTATCCCACTGCGGTGAAGTGTCTTGCGGTCTCGTACCCCACTGCGGCGAAGTCTCTTCGTCTCCGCAGTGGATAAGGACACCGACACTCCATGGTGGGTGTCGATGATTATGGGTACCGGAACACGCTAGTAGGATGATGTAATAACTTATCTGGAACAACCGATACAAAGTCCACAGCGTGGCTCGTGACTGTCTTGGACGCTTCAACAGCTGCCGATTGACTGCGTTCGGTTGTGTGAGGCGAGCAGTCCAAGCATCCGAGGCGTAGTCACCTGACCCTCGCCTTTTGAAGGGTTATGCCGAGAGACCATACAAATCGTCTATCTGTTGCCACCGATGCCGGAAGGCGGGTGAGATGATGATTCTCTCAAGGCATGTGCCCAACAGGCGAAAGTCAATAGCCTTCTAGAGACCGAGGTCCTGATGGCAAGACAGTTCTCATAGTATTTGAATCTCAACTAAGGAGAAACACTATGTGCCATTGAAGACGAAGGTAATAGGTGAATGCCTACCTACGTCTTCACAGCCGAATTGAGAGAAGTAACTCTCAAGATTCTGAACGTAGAAAAGTCCCGCCGGTGACACCAACCCGCGAAGACGGCTTAACCCCTGTGATTTACAAAGGACTGAAAACGCTAAACCGCTACTTCATTGCTGTTCAATGAGAAGTCGGAGTTGCAATGAAAGCGGAGCGCTTTTCAGTAAAGAAAACACAGGGATTGTACTGCCTGAAGAACCGCTTCTCATGGGCTGAATCATCTTCTTCTTCTTCCCAGGGAGGACATCTATATACTTTGAAGTAGAGCTGGCAGGACGGGGAACACGCGATGTCTTCCGTTATACATCTACAATTCGGGGTGAACAATGAACAATTGCACACCTACGGAAACGAGATATATTTAGAAAACAAACTCAGATGTCTGAAAAAATCTTTCCACATTATCACAGCGGCAGGTGCGATGCAGTGGGAGACTAGGCAACAGACTTCTGTTACCATGCGGTAAACAGAAAGATGATAGCGAGTCTATTGAGATATCTGTCTGAAAATTCTCGCAATGTCCAAGGCGATGCAGTAGAGATGGTCATTCAGGTATGCGAGAATTCCAGCCAACCAGAAACCTAAGTCTGTGATTGGTGATTGCCGGGCAGAGATTCGGTTCGGTAGTCAATCATTGCATAGGAGAGAGACAATCCGACCGTGATATCTCTGAGAGCCAGCTGGTACTGGCCGCAGCCCGCAGCCCATACACCATTAGCTCTCGCTCACTCATCATCCTGAGTTGCCAGGTAATCCATTCCAAGAAGGAATGCGTTCGGCTAGAATCATCGAGTGCAAAAAAATATGCTCGAGCATTTGCATTTAATCGAAACGGATTTCATTGAATGCAAACGCTGAGGTGTTGTTGTTGTAACAATACCATAAGTATCTCAAAATCGAAGCTGGTAACTCCTGGGAGGTTTTGCAGGGCAGTCCCGAGTTGCAGTTCAATTAAGAAGATACTATTCGTCTCAGTCAAAACCCGTAGAGTTAACTACGGTATGTGTCTACACCTCGGACAATTCAACTGATAACAGAAGCATGTCACGAGGGCAATATACTTAGTATGTTTGTAGGTTCCTGTACATAGACCTCCATCCTAAATTCTCTTTCATTCGAGGAACAAGAATATGGACTAGAAGCCGACACCCTTCATTCTCTAATGAAGAGAGCGAAGGAGAAGCTTTCCCGAAGGAAGACTTCTATGGTGATAACAATAGGATACCGAAGATATTAGTTCGAGCCGAACTGGATGTCCACACCCGTTCTTCTCTACCCTGGGGTTGGCCGCCTACTGAGGCGACGGACTGTCAGGTCCATCCAGCCTGAGCCCCTCCCGAGATTTTCTTCCTTCAGCAGCCGTGCTTCTCTCGAATGCTAGAAATTCCAGGAATTCAAGCCTTCGGCGAGATTCCCGATTATCGTAGTAACAATTATCTGGGATCCTCATCTCGCCCACTCTGGACTGTGGTTTTGCACAAGTGTTTGCAGATCGTAGAAGACCAGAACACTCGAAGAGTGCCGAAGAATTCTAAGCACTCAGCGAAACCCCCACCGAATTCGTCAAGACGATCATCGGGTGGTGGTCCTCCCGATTCCCATAGAAATCGAGGATAGGGCAAGATCCTTCCTCAACGACGGGGACCTGTGTCCGGTAGAACCTGAAGATCCCCCCCCAGGAACACAGTCCCCAACGTGGAATCCTATAGAGAACGCTCTGCAGGATCCCTCCCCTTCCCTTCGCAGCCATAGGGAGAGGGGGAAAGGGGGAGGAAGACTGGATACTTGCTCGCCTTCCCAGCGGTGCTAGCAGTCAGAGAAGCGAGTACGGGCAGCATCACGGTTACGAACTTGTACTGTAGGCTAAACGTCTGCTGCCACCGTGACCGTCATCTGAGTGGTGGGTGGGGCTGAGCGAACAACTGATAGGAGAGAGCCGATACCATCCTCCAACGCTTCCCAGTCGTCGTCGAGGTTGAAACCTCTCAAGAGGACCGAAGGGGGAGCCCAACCTGGTCTGTGTGCATGGTTCAGCCGGACCATCACGTGAACAGCGGTGATGGTCACTCCGCTGAGGAGGTTGAAGGGACAGGTGAGGGACCCCTGACGCTCCTACCCTGCCTACTAGCAGAACCAGTAGGCTGGGAGGACTGCAGGTGATCATCAATCCACGGTGGCGATCGAGCTGCAAGTCTGGGCCAGCGGTCTTCTTGCAGAGAAACGCTGGACCAAGGAACGGAGCGTCAGTCTCTTTTGTCAGGGGAGCTGTTGCGAGAGCTCCTCCCCTGCCTACCAGCAGAACCGGTAGACTGGGAGGACTGTAGGCGATCATCAACCACAGTGACAATCAAGCTGCCGGTCTGGACCAGCGGTCTTATTGCGGGAAACGCTGGACCAAGAACGGAGCATCAGTCTCTGCAGGAGAGCTGCTGGCGATCGGGTTGCACTGGCCGAGCGGCTCTCCGGGGGAGAGTGGCTAGACCGAGAGCAGCGGCGACGGTCCCGAGCGTCAGAAGAGCTGCTGCTGGTTTCCCTATCTGTCTGGTCCTGGTGGGAGCGGCAGTCAGGGGACCGGCGGAGTCCTCTGTCGTGGTGGGAGCGCGCCCCTCATGATCACTCCTGATCGGCTCACTCTTCCCGGTGTAGCCCGAGGAAGTTGAAGGGATAGGAGAGGTAGATCTGACGCTCACCCACCGGCAGAACCGGTGTGGTAGGGGGGGCCTGCAGACGCTCGCCAACCCACAGTGGCGATCAATCTGCAGGCCTGGTCGAGCGGCTGGACCGAGAACAGCGGTGACGGTCCCAAGCGTCAGAAGAGCTGCTGCTGGTCCCCCTCCCCGCCCGGTCCCGGTGGGAGCGGCAGTCAGGGGACCAGCAGAGTTCGCCGTCGCGGTGGAAGTGAGGTCTGTCCTCACAGCGCGTCATGCCGCTTGGACCAGCCGAGGCTGGTCCAGGCGACCGAGGGGACCACTTCCTCGCCTCAGCCCGCCCGGTCTGGGACCGTCACGTCAACCCTGGGTACCGGCAGCTCACCAAGAGAGCGATCACTGGCCTGGTGGGAGTCCCCTGGGCGACTCCCACCAGTCTTCCGCTCCGTGCCTGGATCCTGGCGCCGAGCGAACTTGGTTGCCTGGGTATTGGCTGCACGGTCACCCGAAGGCGACCATACACTTGGTACCTCTCGTGAACGAGAGGCCAAGACGGTACCTGGCATCGAGGCAGAACCTCTGGCGCCAGGAGAGACAGACCCTTAGAGGTCTCTGAGTGAGACTTCTTAGGGGGGCGGAGGCTACCTTCTTCTTCGGCTGGAGGGCCTCGGAAGTCGAAGGGGAAGGGGTGGCAGAAGATGACGGCGACACCTTCCTCTTCTTCCTGGACTTCCTCTTCACCATTTCCTCAGGACAACAGACAGGTCCTCCATCCACGATGGAGTTGGGGCAGTTGCAACACGGCCCAACTGCACCTGTCCGGAGGGACCTGCAGGGGTAGCAGTGGAGAGAACGCTTCCTCGAGGAGGGCTACGAAACTCCTACCTGGCAGGTGAAGCGTCTGCCACCACGCGACCGTCATCTGGGTGGGGCTGTCTCTGAAAGAAAAGGATTAATTTAAAGAGGGCTGGATGGCCCGCCTCCAACAGTCTCTGCATGCCTGGACCCGCGGGAACGTCATGTCAACCCCGGGCACCGGACGATCGCTGCGAGAGCAATCGCCAGTCTGGCGAGAGTCACCTGAGCAACTTCTACCATCTTCCACTCCGTGCCTGGGTCCTGGCATGGTGAGCGAACTCCGCAGTCTGGACCCTGGCTGCACGATCACCCATAGGTGACCGTACACTCAGTAACGTTCGCAAGCAGGCGGCCGAGACGGTTCCCGGTCCAGAGGTGGAACCTTCGGAACTGGGAGAGGAGATACCAGCGGTGGCCGGTACCTCCATGGTCCCCGACTGCTTCCTCCCCGAGGAAGGAGAGACGGGCCCTAGTCCCGAAGGAACGGGAGACCCGCGGAAGACCCACCTGTCTCACCAGAGCGAGACAGACCCTTAGAAGTCCCGTGACGAGACTGCTTAGGGGGGGGGGAGACCACCTTCTTTTACGGCAAAGCCTTAAAAGCTGAAAGGGGGGAGACATGAAGAAATGATGATCTCGAAGAGGAGGATGACAACACTTGATGAGCTCTCTTCCTCTTCAGTTTCTCCTTCTGCCAGACTTCTACCATCAGGAGTAGATAAACCTCACAGGGCAGCGCAACAGCTTCGTCCAGTGACATAACTCCTGGGTAGTAGTGGTGATGAAAATGATTATCAGCAGGGGATCGGTACACACACTCGAGGATCGGTATGCAACATGCTACAAGTCATAGGTACAAATCCAAGGTTAGGATCACCAATACGAAGAGGATCCAACCAATACTGCTGAAAACACAATCACCCCTAGTCTGTAAAATAAGGAAAAAAAATATTAAAGTAATGAGGATACTCCTCACACATCCAAGGGTGCCGCCCTCCAAAGTGAGAGGAGATCCCCCAACATCAGCACCGCACACCCATCCTTCTACCTTCTTCTGATAGTAAGTGAAAGGAAGAAAGAGAAGAGAAATTATCATAACAACAAAACACGGGCAAACCTTGAAGTTCCCTCGGTAGTTCCCAAGCATAAGCATAATTTCCAGATGAATAGGTACATGTCCCATTACAGGATCAAATCACTTACGTTAAATACATGTCTCATCCTCACAATAAATTCATATCTCGTCCTCATGCAGGTCTGAGCAGTGCGAAAGAATATAAATATGTTGGCATACCTTAGCCGCCGGCTCTTGACACAAGTAGAGGGGTGGTTATAAAGGCTATCACAAGAAGTGGGTTTGTATATTAATTGAAAAACCAAGGACAAACCTTTGTTTAGTATTAATATCAAACACCGTATATGCATAATTATTTAAATACAAAAAATAAACCAAAAGGATCCCACCGGGAAAAAAGATTAACGACCAGTCAGCCGGAGCTCACAAACACACGTCTTCCTCGGAAGACGGCCGAAAGTAAAGTGGAGTGTTTACAGCCAGGCAGGCTAGCCTGCCCCACGGTAGTTACTGCCTAACCACCTTGTTCTAGATTCAACGGCCGTAATTCCAGCTACGCTGAAAGTATATTCCTATTGTTAAAGGACCAAAAGGTTTGTATTACGTATCGGAACAAATGGTAGCGTCTAATGCTACGAATATGGGAACAGCGAATAAAAATGGTTTGAGGGCATGAGGTGAGAGGCTTTTAGAAACCAGTCAGCTTGGGACAACAGTTGCTCAAGACATGCCAGATACTGCACCATCAATCTCTTGAGCTTGCTGATGGGAAAGTTCTGTTAAAAGCATGACAATTATCTGCTGCTTCAGCACGAGGATCAATATCTCTCCAAGTCGCAACTAAAGGCAAATTGGTGCTATCTGTTCAAGAGCAGCTGCACCTTGGGACATTTGAAATGACAAATTTTGGAAGTAATTTATTTTTCTTAACATACAAACATGAGAGACAATCTTTCAAATTTGCTCAGAGACCTGACTATGTTTTGACTCCTACGATCCTCACTCCATCAAAGACTAAGAACGGAAACAACAATCAACACAAGGTCCAATAGAACTAAGTGAAGTTCTTGGAGACAGACCTCTTCCACTGGATATGAACATGTTCTGGAGGTCTTCAAAGAACAAGCTGAAGCTGGAAGTCCTGTTGCATGAGGCAGTAGCTGTTTCTCTGAGAAATGCACAGCAAGGGGTGGCTGGTGAAATCAAACATGAGAAACCATGCAAGTCTACAATCAATGCAAGAGTAGCTGAAATGTCTGAACTTCATTCCCACATGAAGGAAGCTGATGAAAGAATTCCTCTGCATGTTGCAAACTCCCTGAAGTAAAACACTGGCCACGTCGTAGTACATTCAACAGATAGTGATGTCATCATCCTCCTTTTATATAATTTCTCCACCCTTCATGCCAATGGTTTCCAGCAATTGTGGGTCAGATGTGGTGTTGGTGACTCAACAAGGTTTTTGCCTATTCATACTATAGCTGTACAGCTTGGTTCACTCTGTTCTGTGTTACCTGCAGGATATCATTTGACAGGAAGTAGGCAAACCCAGAGCAATTTTTGGCTGTTTGGCCACTACATTCATGAGCCAAATTTTCTGAGAGTTTGGCAAAAGCTGAGGTATACCTGGTTCAAATTCTCAAGAAAGGTACAGCAGTTCAGACAATGAATGAGTTACGGTCTCATTTTTACTTCCACAGCAAGGGAAGCAATGAATTGCCTCCAACTAGTGAAGTGATCAAGGCTCACATCATCAGAGCATGCATTGCAACTAACAAAATGCTTAGTGTGTTTGAGACTGCTGTTGACAAGCCAGATCCAAAATCACTTGGATATGTGCTGGATAATGAGTTGCTATTTCCTATTGTTGGGCACAACCCTTTGCCTGAAGAATACACAGTTTGCCACGGGTGTAAAAAATGTACAAGGGCTTCTTGTTCCTGCAAACAGAAAGATGTCCTTTGCACTAGATTTTGTAACCGTAGCCTTCAAGAAGTAAGTCTTTGTGGGAACATACAATTTCCACAATTGAAGTTTTAAATCTAGTACATATATCATGTTCAGAGAAAATTGTACAAGTTTTTGAGAAATCTGCAAAATGATATTGTCATGATACAATAAAGTTTTATACATACTTACCTGGCAGATATATACAATTAAATGGCCCACCCAGCCTCCCCTCAGGAGACAGGTGGAAGAGAAAATCTGATAGAAAATGGGAATGGTTCCTATTCCTGCCACCCAGCGGCGGGGCGGTAGATCACCTGACCTACCTGTAGCGTGTGCCGCGAAATTAGAATTTCTGTCGGGGACGACGGAGTCTATAGCTAATTATATATCTGCCAGGTAAGTATGTATAAAACTTTATTGTATCATGACAATATCATTTTTATACATTCAACTTCCCTGGCAAATATAAACTTAGCTGATTGGCACCTTTGGCGGAGGGTAAGAGACAGCTAATTACTGAATAGACAGGAAAGCAACATACGTTGTAGGTAACAATAATATAAGAAACCTTGGTTCCTACCTGTGTCGGCGAAAGAGTTCATGGCTACTGCCTAGGAGCTTACATCGCCTCAAGAGCCTCAGCGAGGTAGACCTCATGCTAAGAGTTCTTGATGGTCTGTCGATGGGGTCTTATCCACTTACTCGACAGAACCTAAGGATCTTTGTCAATGGGGTCCTATCCACTTACATGACAAAACACCTTGCCAAATGGCATCATCAAGGAGCATAACACCGATCCCGATCACCTGATCCTAACACCGGGGTTAGTGCTACGACCATAAAAACTCAAAAGCAAACAATTTTTTAGTTATAAACAATATTATTTAAGGATCAGCATCAGCTCCCTGTCCCAGCACGGTATCCGCTGATACATAAGGTCCAAGAGAAAAGCACTTTTCATAAGTCACTCTGACGTCTTTTAGGTAATGGGAAGCAAACACTGAGTTGCATCTCCAATACGTTGCTACTAATATGTCTTTCATTGACATATTCCTATTAAAGGCTAGGGAAGTTGCAATTGTACGTACTTCGTGTGCTCTAACCCTAAGCAGCTTAAAGGCTTTCTCTTGGCATTTAATGTGAGCCTCCGTTATCACATTTCTCACGAAGAATCCTAATGCGTTCTTCGATTTTTGCCTCTTCGGGTTCCTTACCGCGCACCATAGGCTCTGACTGCAACCCTGAAGTTGACTCTTTCTCTTCAGATAGAACTTCAGTGCTCTGACTGGACAGAGAGACCTTTCTGCTTCTCTACCCACAAGGGGAGAGAGGCCCTTGACTTCAAAACTTCTGGGCCAAGGTTTAGAAGGGTTCTCATTCTTCACCAGAAACAGAGGTTGGAAAGAGACAACAGCAGAATCTCCTTTAAAACCTACCTGAGAGTCCAATGCATGTATCTCACTGACCCTCTTGGCAGTAGCGAGGGCCAAGAGAAAAATGCACTTTCTCGAGAGGTCTCTAAAAGATGCTTTATTCGGCGGTTCGAAAGTATCCGAAGAGAGAAACTGGAGGACCACATCCAGATTCCAACTTGGTGTGATAGAGGACTTAGACTTTGTGGTTCCAAAGGATCGTATCAAATCATGGAGATCCTTGTTCTCCTCTATGTTCAGGCCCCTGTTTCTAAATACAGCTTCTTCGACCTACACCATCTACGGAAGGCTTCCCACTTCGATTGATAAACCCGCAAAGTTGAGGATCTGCGGGCTCTGGCGATTGCGCTCACAGCTTTTCGAGAAAAGCCTCTCGCTCTGACAAGTCTTTCGATAGTCGAAAGGCAGTCAGGGAGAGAGCGTGGATGTTTCCGTGATACCTCTCGAAGTGGGGTTGTTTGAGCAGATCTGTCCACATGGGAAGAGATCTGGGGAAGTCCACCGTCCATTCCAGTACCTCTGTGAACCAGTCTCGAGCGGGCCAATATGGGGCGATGAGTGTCAGTTTCGTCGCCTCTGAGGAACGGAACTTCCTTAACACTTCCCCCAGAATCTTGAATGGGGGAAAAGCGTAGGCATCTATGCCCGACCAGTCCATATGAAGGGCATCTATTGCTATTGCTCTGGGATCTTCCACTATGGAGCAAAAGTTTTCCATCCTTCTGGAGAGGAACGTGGCGAACAGGTCTATCTTAGGCTTCCCCCAGAGGGACCAGAGTTTTTGGCAGACTTCGGAGTGGAGGGTCCACTCTGTTGGAAGGACCTGGTTCTTCCTGCTGAGTCTGTCTGCTCTTACATTTTTGGTTCCTTGTACAAACCTCGTCAACAGTACAATGCCTCGTTCCTCTGCCCATATCAAGAGCCGTGGTATTGTCCGAATTTACCTGGACTATCACACCTCTGACCTCCGACTCGAAGTTCTTCAAGGCTAGATGAACTGCCATAAGTTCCTTTACGCTTATATGCCAGGACACCTGTTCTCCTGTCCAGGTTCCCGACACTTCCTTCTTCCCTAGTGTTGCTCCCCATCCCGTTTCCGAGGCGTCGGAAAACAACACTAGGAGAGGGTTCCGAATCGAAAGGGATATACCTTCGTTCTTTTGAAGCGGGATTAACCACCACCTCAGGTGTGACTTTATCTCTTGTAGAATGGGAAACTGATCCGAAAGCTCCCCTCTCTTTCGGCCCCCACATTCTTTGCAGGTAAAACTGCAGAGGTCTCAGATTGAGCCTCCTAGGGAAACAAACTGCTCCAGCGACAAAAGGGTGCCCAGAAGACTTAACCATTCCCTCGCTGAGCTTCGTTCTTTCCCTAAGAAGGTTGAGACTTTTTCCAAGCCTCGAGCAATTCTGTCTTGTGATGGATATGCTCGAAAACCCCGAGAATCCATCTGAATCCCCAGATAGACAATGTCCTGGCTGGAGATCATCTGAGACTTCTCGAGGTTCACGAGCAGTCCGAGTGAACGAACGAGACTCAAAGTCGTTTCCAAGTCCTCCAAACATTGTTGTTTCGATTTGGCCCTTATCAGCCAGTCGTCCAGATAGAGGGATATGTTCACCCCCTCCAGATGAAGCCATTGTGCTACGTTCCTCATCAGGCTCGTGAACACTTGGGGAGCCGTAGACAGGCCGAAGCACATAGCCCTGAATTGAAAAACCCTTCCCTGCATCATGAACTGTAGGTATTTCCTTGATGACGGATGCAGAGGGACATGAAAATACACGTCCTGTAGATCAAAGGAGGCCATCCAATCTCCTGGACGGAGAGCAGCAAGAACCGAGTTGGAAGTTTCCATAGAGAACTTCTGTTTCTCTACGAATCGGTTCAGTGCGCTCACATCCAATACAGGTCTCCACCCTCCCGAGGCTTTTGGTACGAGGAACAGTAGATTGTAAAAGCCCCGAGAGTGTGGGTCCTGCACTAATTCTATGGCCTCCTTGTCCAACATTTGTTCTACTAGTTGAAGAAGGGTCTTCCTCTTGACAGGGTCCGTGTACTTCGCCGACAGTTCCCTTGGAGTAGACGTCAAGGGAGGCCTGTCTCTGAAGGGGATTAGATATCCTCTCCTCACTATTGAGAGGGACCAGTTGTCCACCCCTCTTGACGCCCATTCTTCTGCAAAGTTCAGAAGTCTGGCGCCTACTGGTGTTTGGAGGACTGGAGGTTCACTTGTTTTTCTTGGTAGGTCTAAAGGCAGAAGACCTACCTCTCCTTTCTGCTCCTCTCTTCCTAAAGGAGGACCAAGAAGACGAACTCCCTCGAAAGGGCGGCTTTGGGTTCCGTGTCTCCCTCTTCGTAGCGGGAACAGCTGTCCTCGGCCTTTTGGTTGACTGTACCAGCAGGTCTTGTGTCGCCTTCTCAGTAAGTGAGTAAGAAATGTCTCTCACTAACTGAGAAGGGAAAAGCTGGTTGGACAGAGGGGCGTACAGTAGGGACGACCTCTGTACCGGAGAGACTGCTATTGTAAGAAAAGAACTAAAGACAGTTCTCTTCTTAAGTATTCCCGCCCCGAAAAGGGAGGCCACTTCTCCCGATCCGTCTTGCACTGCCTTGTCCATACAAGCCAAAATACTATTAAGGACATCTGGGCTCAGGCGTTCATTGTCTTGTGTCCTCTTGGCCAACACCCCAAGGGACCAGTCCAGAAAGTTGAAAACTTCCAGGACATGGAACAATCCCTTGAGGAGATGGTCCAATTCGGACATTCCCCAAGTTGTCTTGGCTGAGGAGAGAGAATGTCTCCTCGATGCGTCCACAAGCGTTGAAAAATCTGCCTCTGCAGAAGCTGGGAGGGCGAGTCCCATTGCTTCGCCTGTCTCATACCAGATACCCCTCCTCCCAGAAAGTCTGGAGGGAGGGCAGGTAAAGACAGTCTTTCCCGCCTCCTTCCTGGAGTTGAGCCAGTTTCCAAAAGACTGCAAAGCCTTCTTCATGGAAATTGCTGGCCGCATCTTCAAGAAGGAGGACGACTTTGAGGTCTTCGTGCTCGTGAACAGCGACCGAGGAGACGGAGGGGCGGCAGGACTCAAAGAATCTCCAAATTCTTGGAGCAAAAGCGCCGCCAACGCTTTGTAGTCCGATAGTCCAGCACCTTTTTGATCTTCGGTGTCAGAGACATCTTCCAATTCAAGTTCCACCGGAGAATCATTATCAGCCAAGGGAGAACATCTCTTCTCGCAAGGTGAAGGGCTCTTCGCAGGATCAGCTCCCTCCTGACAAGGGCGATGGCTGCCTGTGCGACATCTTGCGTCCCTGTCTGGCGAATGCTGATCCCAAGAAAAATCCCGATCATCATCTAAGCCCTCCTGACAAGTATGGTGGCCGCCTGTGTGACATCTTGCATTCTTATCAGGAGACACTTGTGTTTGCGACAAGTTCCCACCAGAAACGGATATCTCGTGACCAGGACGACGGCTGCCTGTGCGACATCTTTCGTCTCTGTCCAGAGAAAACCGTTCCTGGTCTAAATCATAAAGAGACGCTTCCTGGTTGATTTCTCCGTATGGTTTTCTTGAAGAAAATCTTGGCGTTTGGCGCTTATCTGGCGCCGAAAGTCTAGTTCGCTCCATGTACTTGGACGTATCTGTCCGTCTCGGACAGTGTTGTCTGTCCCAGCTGTCCATGTGGAGCTTGGCGCCTGGCTGGTGTCGTTCCAGTATGACACTTCTGCCTGTCCATCTTGTCCGCTTCTGGCGCCTGGCGCCCGGACGGAGTTGCCTGTGCACGACGTTTTGTCCTGTCCAGGCTGTCCGCCTTGTCCAGGTTGTCCGTAATTGTCACACGGTGTTTGGTCATAGTTGTCCGCATCGGACAAATCTGCCTGTCCGGGCTGTCCGCGTCTGGCGGATGGTGTCTGGTTGGCGCCGTCCGCGTAGGACACTTTTGCCTGTCCAAGTCGTCCAATTCTGGCGCCGAGCGCCTGGATGGTTCTGTCCGAGTCGGACACTCTTCTTCATTGTCCGTATCCGGCGTCCCAAGCCGATGAGTTTCCGTCCGTCTTTCCTTATTCATCTCTGTTCTCGGACGAGGAGTAGAGGAGAGGAGACTGGAGTCCGGAACGCCCGTCGGACAAGATCTCTTAACAGGAAGAAAATCGTCCTTTCTCCTCGGAGGATCTTTTCTCAGTACTCCTACTAATGAGGATATATGTTCCTGCATTTTAAGTAGGAAGCGATTTCTTCCTTTTCTTTATCAGGAATAGGAGAACGCGCCCTGGAAGGCGTAGGAGATCGTGACATTAGAGCAGGAGAATTCGTTGTCCTCTTGGCTCTTTTCCTCTCGCAGAGAGAATCGTCCGGGAAACGTTCCGGGCTCGAGTCCAGCGTAGGAGCCTTCCAACTCCTCTTGATCGGACGTGACAGTTCGTCGGAAGTCCATCCACTTCTGCGAGGAGACGAATCGGATGACGAAAAGCACTCTTTTAGGATGCCTTTCCAGTGGAGATCCTTGGCAGTCTGGGACGCTACAGATTCTGCCGAGGGGACACCTGACCGGTGGGGATTCTCCGTAACCTCTGTATGACTGTCGACATTCCTTCTCCTCTGGGCCTGGGAGCTTGGAAGAGGTCTAGGTCTGGGAGCGAGACAGAGCCAATCAGACGCACCCTCCACTACACTGGGGACACTTATGTCACTTTGCACAGTCTTACCTTTAAGAGCTTGCATTTCAAGCTCCATCCTCCTTAATGCGGTCTTCAGATTTGCAATCTCCGAAGCAGAACTTGCAACATCTGCTACAGGAGAGGGTGATACTGCATGTGAGGAAGCAATTAATTGGGGGTAAGTTATACTAACTGGCTCGTTAGAGCGAGATCTACTCAAACTTCTAGATACAGCCTTTCTAACCCTATCTCTCTCTAGTTTCCTTAGATAGGAATCTAGTCTTTTCCATCCTTCCTCATCCAAATTAACACATTCATTACAGGTGTTATTTCTAGTGCATTCATACCCCCTTCACCTCTTGCATACATTGTGAGGATCTAACGACACTTTCGGTAGTCTCACCAAACAACTCTCATTCACACATCTTCTAACTTTGCAGCTAGAATCAGACATTTTCGCGCAAAATCCGAAGCAAATTCCAAAAAACGGTCCACAAAAGCGTATGCCAAACCACAGATCCAAATACGTCACCAAAAGGACAGTCCAGAAGATCAACGGCGATGAAATACGAAAATCAAGTCAGGAGGTACCAACAACAATGTTGTGGTCACCGGCGACAGAGAAAATTTGATAGAAAATGGGAATGGTTCCTAAACCTGCCACCCAGCGGCGGGGCGGTAGATCACCTGACCTACCTGTAGCGTGTGCCGCAAAATTCGAATTTCTGTTGGGGACAACGGAGTCTATAGCTAAGTATATATCTACCAGGGAAGTTGAATGTATAAAATTGGTGTTTGCCGTCCAAGATGCCTGATCTTTGATTACAGTGAAATTTCTATGTGATAGAATGGGACTTTGTTTTCCAATTAGTGTACATTACTTGAAATCTTACAGCACAAATATGAAATTTCACACAGAACACTAGGCATAGAGTGTAAATCACCATAGAAATGTGATTCGGCAAGACTTTGAACACCAGGAATGAGCCCTAGGAATTGGCTTATCCAATTTTTAATGACATAAACGAATTTCTTGGACACAAAAATAAGTGTAGACACTGGGACCATCATTCTAGATAAATTAGAGCATGAGGTACAGGGCAAACTCAATTTTCATCAGATGTGATTGCGCAGATAATTTAATTCAAATGTGTAATTTTCAGACAGCTATTAGAGGAGAAGGCCCACCTTCTCAGAATTCTAAAAAAATTTTTCTTAAGCCAAGACCCTATATTTATCTTATCTGAAGAGTAACTGTCTCTCTCATGCACACAGACCCCCTCCAGCCCCTAGACTAATAGGAATTACCTTCCACACAACCTGGAGCAGGGTATTCTATACAACGTTCTTTGGGAGTTGAACTTCCGGTGGGAGGGACACCCTCACCACCTCCCATTGCTGAATTATGCATCTACTTGCCTAATATATGGCCCAGGTATCAGAATGGGGGGTGGCTAGAGGTGGGCAGTGTATGTAAAGACCTCAGGTTTGTATGTTAGGAAAAATACAAATTACTTCCAAAATTTGTCATTTGTTCCTAAACAAATACAAACAATCAGTCTTTACATAGGAAGACTTACTGATTGGTGGGAGGATCCAAGGAAGCTTCATAAATGACTGGAGGTTCGCCTCACCTACCTGGGACTTTCCCTGATCAAGCAAAGGAAATAGTTGAATGCCTTTATTACGACTCTCATCAAAATAAATAGATCATTTCAAATCTTTCAAATCACAAGGGATTGTATAGACTGAAGTGAATTGAAAGTTACTAACCAAATTGTAGCCTAAGTTCTATACTACGACACCCAGATTACTTCACTCATTCTAAATAATATTCAAGACATTACACTGTGTTGTGTATATTAATGAGTATATAGTAAATGATATTAACTTACTATATGAATGGCAGACTCATTATTCATATTCTGAATTGCCAAAGATCGGCGTTAGCACGGACTCCTCATTATTCTCATCCAAAGAACATCACAGGAACATTCTCATCATTAAAATATTCAGATCCTCAAAAGGATTTCCGCAAATGGACCTTGAGATAGGAATACTTAAAAGTGGTTTAGGCTCAGATATCCTGATGACTTCTTTAGGATTGTAGGACATAGTGTCGTCTGAAAGGCAACTTGCCTATGACTGATTAAGTGTGTCATTCCCAGTACAATTGCAATGTACGAGGACTGTAACAAGACCGAATTCATGGTTGTGGCTGACCAACAACAAACTATCAAATCAACAAACAACGACAACAGATACTTAAAAGTACTACATATTACACACACATTTACAAACCAATACTCCAAATATACAAACAATGCTTTTCTCTACTAAATACAAATACAAAAAAAAACGATATCTTCCTTTCATACAATATGCATTTTTACTTACATCAGATAAAAATATTCAAACTACATTACAACTTGCGGCAAAGAACAAACTCTCGTTGAAGTTTTGATATACTCCCCCACAAGACAACCTCATTTCTACATTATTTACATTAGTCCAGTTCTTATCAATGCCTTCCTGGCTTCTGCAGCTATCTGAGCATTCTTCCTACTTGGGCGGGTGCTTGGCTGAAAATCTTTTGCAGGATCAATTTTTTTCTATCTACCACAGCTCTAGGGGGTATAATTACAGGTCTCATGAGCTGGCTATGAACCATTCTTAGAGTAGCCACTCTTGGGACCTTGTCTTGCCCCATATATAACTCGACCACTTGGCCCAACTTCCACTTGCTCCTTGGTCCCTCATCATGAATGAGGGCTACTTCCCCTATCCTGGGCCATGAGCTATGCATCGTTCTTACTTTCCCATTTGCTCCACAGGTTATCGTACAACCTGTACACATACAGGAATCTTTTCTCTATGAACTCTCTGTCCTTAAGTAGGGTTACCAGAGATCTCTTCAGCCTTTCCCATATAGTGCCACACCATGGTGTTGCTGCTGGAATGAATTTCCAGTTACACTGCATATCTAACAGATGTTCCTTTACCCAGGGATTCTCTGCCAAGACTCTTAAGATATTATGATACCGCTACAAACGTGGGGTTGTCAATCAACATGAGCGATGGGAAACCTCTTCTGCTGCAGATTTTTCTAAAACTCATGAGGACCGAGTCACAGGACTGGTTATCAACTAGTTCCACATGTATGTTTATGGTTATCGAGCATGTAAATAGGATTATACTGTATAAGCCTTCTAAGGGTTCTGTCTATCGTCCTTAACCCATAATATGCCTGTGTAGTCCACGCTTGGGGATTACAAGGTTGCTTACACTGCACCCTGAACTCAGGTAATGGAAGAACAACACTGGACCTATATGGCTTCCCTTGGTGTAACATAACTTTTAATTAGTTGCCTGATCTGTGGGTTCCAGAACTGCCTGATACTGGCCACAGTTGCTGTTACACCCATGTAAGCATTTAGCATTATGATATTCTTTAATAATTACCTGAGGAACTAGCAACTCTTCGGCAATAGCATTGGAAATTTAGCAGCTTCGGGTAACTTACACCTTATTACCTCACTGTCCAGGTAAAGATTCAACTGGTGTACAAGAGCTAGTTCTGGTTTTCTTTCCCCCTTCATCAAACTCTCGTATTCCTCTTGGAAAAATTCCTTTTGCATGAGGACAATAGCCTTATTCTTTGCCTCTTGGAGTTCTTCCAAGGTAATTTCACCATTTATTTTCACATTGGTTGAACTCTTATAATTATTCAAAATTGTAGGATCCATGCTGTGGTCCTATAGACCTTTTTGATCTTGCTGAATCTTTCGCAGTTCAGCAATTATCAACATTCAGGTTGTCCCCTTTAGTACTAACCAAAATGTTCTCTTCCCTACCCTAAACAAGTGATTCACCCACCTATCTATTAGCCAAGAAGAATTTTTTTAACCAAGGGGTCCTTCCCACCAGAAAGAGCTTTTCCAAGATCTTTCTGTCCTTTTCCCATGAGTCAACCAGTCACTGGGATTATCATCTGTAGGCACATAGGACAAGACCACCACTGGAATTTCCTGTACTCTGTTTTTCACAAATACTGGTAGAATGTTTTTAGACACTAACCAACTTGGGGCGACTTTGCAGACCGACCAAACGAACAGTTAAACAAACTCATCCTTCTCGACTCACTGGCATCACAGAACATGTGTAATGAGTCTCCCCCTCCTAGGCTAGTATTCCTAGGAAAAGAAATATCAAGACATTTCTCTTAGTTTTCGGGTAACTCAACCCATTGCTTCTGTAATTAGTCCGGGAGTTGATTATCCCTATGTAACTGTACCTTCTTCCACAAATTCTGCACCATATCTTTGCCCTAATGACAGGTAGAAGTACTCTCAATGGATCACCAATCTGTGCAACTGTTCTTAACACTCCTCTCTTAGTCTGAGTCTGACTGGACTTATCTTAGTAGGATGTACTATGGCGCACAAAAGTTCAGTTCCCTTCGCTGATCCAGAGTGAACACGAATCCGCGTTCCGCGAATATGAAACCCCGAACTTCGAAGCAATAGAACAAGTAACTAATTAAGCACCCAACAGATGTCACACCGTCAGGCCAAGGAAGGAGTGGGAAGCAGGTATTTTTCTTGAACAAAGAGTAAAGTCTCCATAATCTAATATCGTTAATTAAGGTGGTGAGCGTAAAGTTTTTGTTGTTGACGATACTGGGTTTGAGTGTAAAATGTGCAGTTAAGGAAATATGTGAAATAAATAAGATAAAAGCGCTTAGGAAGGCAGTAATCATGTTTTTTTTTTAAATATTTCCTATAGATTATCGTATCTTATCAACAGACACGACTGTTCACAAGATCGATACAAACCTTTCACGAACAGTGTTATTGGTGTTGCTCTGTAATCTGCAAGACACCACTTATAAAAAACTAACATTTATAACAGCAAATTAGCAAAATTTTCAGTTCACTTACGACTTACGTTATTGAGGTAGCAAACACAAACTGATTATATATATATATATATATATATATATATATATATATATATATATATATATATATATATATATATATATATATACATATATATATATATATATATATATATATATATATATATATATATATATATATATGTGTGTGTGTGTGTGTGTGTATGAAGATAAAAGGCCCATAAAATGATATTGTCATGATACAATAAAGTTTTATACATACTTACCTGGCAGATATATACTTAGCTATAGACTCCGTCGTCCCCGACAGAAATTCTAATTTCGCGGCACACGCTACAGGTAGGTCAGGTGATCTACCGCCCCGCCGCTGGGTGGCAGGAATAGGAACCATTCCCATTTTCTATCAGATTTTCTCTTCCACCTGTCTCCTGAGGGGAGGCTGGGTGGGCCATTTAATTGTATATATCTGCCAGGTAAGTATGTATAAAACTTTATTGTATCAAGACAATATCATTTTTATACATTCAACTTCCCTGGCAGATATATACTTAGCTGATTGGCACCTTTGGCGGAGGGTAAGAGACAGCTAATTACTGAATAGACAGGTAAACAATATACGTTGTAGGTAATAAATAAATAAAACCTTGGTTCCTATCTGTATAGACGGAGGGTTGACTTCCTAGCTATTGCTTAGGAGTCTGCTTCGTCTCAAGAGCCTCAGCGAGGATATGACCTATGGCTAAGAGTTCTTGTAGGTCTGTCAATGGGGTCTTATCCACTTACTCGACAGAACCTAATGGCCTTTGTCAATGGGGTCTTATCCACTTACATGACAATACACCTATGCCTAGTGGCATAATTAAGGAGCACAACACCGGTCCTGATCACCTGATCCTAACACGAGGGTTAGTGCTTAATTTGAAAAGTTATCCCCAAACTCCTTTCAAACAACCCAAAGAAAAAAACACTACACTAAATAAAATTAACTCACATGTTAAGGATTAGTGTCGGCTCCCTATCACAGCAACGTATCCGCAGACACGTATAAACCAAGAGAGAAGGATCTCTCGTAGGTTAAAATGACATCCTTCGTGTAATGGGAGGTCAACACAGAGTTTCATCTCCCGAAAGTGACAGCTCATATGTCCTTTATGACATATTGTTATGGAACAAACAAGAATTCATAAAAGCTTGCACTTCATGCGCTTTTAATTCTCAGCTGTTTGAAGGAATCATCAAGTCACTTGAAGTGCTTTAGAGATCACACTTGTTTCAAAGAAGACCAGGGCTTTCCTTGAAATGGATCTCTTCTGGATGAAGCCTGGAGCCTGGCTGGCGCTTCGCGGCTGGCAGGCGCCTGGCGCCTGGCTGGAGCCTCGCACCTGGTTGGCGCCTAGCGCCTGCCTGGCGTCTCGCGCCTGGCTGGCTCCTCCCCACTTGCTGGAGCTTCGAGCTTGGTAGAGTCTCGAGGCTGTCTGGCGATGTCCACATTGGACACTCTATCTGTCTGATTTGTTCGCCTCTAGCGCATCTGCGCCAGGTTGGAGGCCCGCTCTTTCTCCGCATCAGACAATGACAGTGTTCCTTGGAACTGTCTGCCTCTGGCGATTTTTCGCCAGTTTTGGCATTTGGCGCCTGGTTGGCGCTACATTGTCCGAAAGTGCTGAACAACCACAATAGTTCATCAGGAGACTTGGAGAAGGGTGGAAGAAAATCTTCCGCTTTGCGCTTTTGGCCTCTCCGGCAAGGGGAGGTGACTGTAGTCAGCTACATCCAGTAGACGATAGGATATCTAACAGTACGAGAGATAAGAGTCTTCCTCCGAGGAGGATCCTTCGTGAGTACTTCCGTTGCTAACGAGATCTCTTCTTACATGTTGATGAGGTTTCTCGTAGCAGAATCTTCCCTATCCTTGCCCGAAGGAAGGGAAGGAGTCTGGAAGTCGAAGGAGACTCTGAGCTGAAATTGGGCGGAACCTTGATTTCTTAGCTCTTATTGTATCCCTCTGAATACCTTCTGGGAAGCATTTCGAGCCCTCATCGCACCCCAAAGACTCTGTAGGCAAACGTTTAAACCATCTCTTCTTCTGTAGAAGAAAACGTAAGTACCCTGCCTGGGCAACGAAACTTCTATCTGAAAGCGTTGAGTCAGGAATAGAGGGTTTTAGTTCTTTTGCCAGACATACTATGCTGGCAAGAACCCATTGCCGAGTCTCCATTGAATCTGATGCGAGATTCCAATGCACAAAAAAATTCACTTGTCTTCTTGGTCATTTAGGGCCAAGAGAAACAAAGAATTCCCTCATAAAATTTCTCAAAGAAGTTTGATGAGGAGCAGTTCCATCTTGTTGGAACACGGAATCTGAAGCCACAAAAAGATCTCATTCGAAGTACATGATATCCTACTCTTATCGTATTGAGGTATCGTATAAGATCCCGAAGATCTTAATCCTCTGTTATCTCTAATTCCCCTTGTAGAGACAGAGTATAGCCTTTTACTGCGTTCTTTGATAGCAGATATATACAAAGGTGATTCTTCCCTCTGAAAGGGAAGAAAAAAACCGCTATGTGGTTTACAGAGGTATCGGAAGAGGACAGTTTCCTCATTCCATCTAGCACGATCTGCAGCAATTCTATGTCTTGGCCATGACTATTGTCATTTACCTTGAAAAATCCTCTCATTCATGTCCACTTCTGGTCAGTCTGCACGCGGACAGACTCAGAGTGGAGAGGTTGTTAAGGTCCATTTATAATAGATGTTGATAGAATCTCCAGACTCTCTTGGAAAAACCTTCCAAAACATGCTGTGAGAAGAACGTGACCTCTGTGAATCCAACCTCTCTAAGGCCAAAATGAGGCATAAAGTATCATCCTCTCTTCCTTTGACGCCCATTTATCTTAATATCTGTTAAGAATTATATATCTAGGGGAAAAAAGACTAAAGTTTATTCCCCTTTTAAACTAAAAATGGCGTATATTGCTACCTCTCTTGGTTCGAGAATAAGGAAGCAATCTAGAGGAAGCCTGTTCGTCTTCCACCTTGCGAAGAGATCTATGAAGAAGACATCTCGCAGGTTTCCACAACTCTCTTTCCAACTAAGATTAGACATAAGTCAATAGTTATATCGTCGATCGAGAAGGTTCTCACGGACGTGCAACATCGTGCAGCGAACCTCTTAAGGATCGTTACGTTCCGTGTCTGTGTTCCAAACAGGTTCTCTCTTGTTAACGCGAACAGGGGCGAAAAAAGATTCTCTATGCTCCTTGAGATATGAGAGAGCTGTGGAATTTGTCAAATTGATTTGAAAAAATCATTTCGTCCCTCCTTGGGATCGAACACCCCTCCAGTTAGACGGGGAACAAAATCAGGAACGAACCATGACATTACCAAGCCTGCTGTCAAAGAGGCTACTGAACCTTTCGGTTAACACTTGCTATATCGAGAAATTATCAAGTCCAATAATTTTTTCTTCTAATAAGTTATGCTTTCGTAAGCATGAGAGCATTATATAATATAGTGCTCTGCCGCGTTAGAATCCTCTATTAACGGTTAGCCAGTCAATCCTGTAGGAGAGAGATGTAACCGACCGCTCATGACCGAGAACTAGATGCTACTGTGTTGGTCTAAGCGATAGCGGTGCAACTGCTAAGCGGAGGGCAGTCTCCGTTCGCCGTCTCGCCTTATTCTTCCCGAGTTGCCAGCTACTCCATTCAATGAAGGAATATGATAAAATTATTATTGAGCCCCAGGAAGCTTTCACTAATGCATATTTAAGCAAAACAAGACTTCATTAAATCCAGAAGCTGAGTCGGTGTTCTCTTAACAATCCCTTTAAGCGTAGTCCTTACCTAGGAAACTCCTGGAAGGATACAGGGAATTCGGTTGCCAACCATAGAAGTAACTACGGTATGCGCATATGACTTGACCATACAGTAGTCTTATACAGCAAATTCTCTACTACATTCTTTCCTCTCCGAGGCAGAGAGAGAATAGAAAAATTTACTATCTTCCTTCTTTTCGTCAATAGAACGAATTAGTATTAGGCGAAGGAGATCCCAAGTGAGAAACGAGGATCGAAGAGAATCTCTCGAGCTTCCCTTTCTCTTGGACATAAGACTTAAAGGACGTATTCTACGCGTCTATTACTTGGAAGAGCCTCTAATCAATGAATGAGAGCTCCTCCGAATCTTGTCCAAGGGAGCTTATATGCTTACGCGATAAGATGTATTGATATCTTTGTCAATGAGAATTAATCCATTAAGATACAAAGAGTATAGATTTTTTGTCAATTATGTGTTATGCACTTATTTATCAATACGTTTAATATTTCCCTAAGGAAGGAAGTTAATCCAGGAACTCGTTAAGTTTTCGTGATTTCCACAGAAATCGCGGAAGGGACAGGATTCCTGTTTATATATTGAGCTTACGGAAGGAAGATTGATGTTCCCTTTCCGCAGTCATTCCCCAACGCCGAATAGACGAGATTCTTATTAAGAAAAAACTCCCGTAGCTCTTGCCTCGTCATAATGAGGGAAGAGTATGAATGAAGGAGAGAGTCCACGCTGAGAGGAACTGCCTGTTACAGCAGTCATCTGAATATTGGAGAAGGGCTTCTCTCAGTATCAGAATATTCTGACAAAAGCGACGGCCGCCTGTGCGACATCTTGCGCCTTTGCCTGGAGAATGCAATTCTAAGGACTACGTGCCAGAACTTCTGTACCTCTGTTTTGGTACGCGGCACCCTCTCGTATGTGCTTTTCTAGAGACTCCAGCAAGGTAGTGACCTGTGAAGCTGTTGAGTTCTAGAGGATCTGTCAACTGGGACGTGACCACAATGCAACTAGATCCTACATTACAGACATCGAATCCGGGTAATGCATTCCTAGAGATGCCAGCAAGGACGTGACCTGTGTAGCTGGTGCTCACTAATGAACTGTCACTGGGAGCGTGACCACAATGTGACAGATCATATAGGTGTTGTTTAGACACCGAATGCTGTTTATGCTTCACTAGAGTTGCCAGCAAGGACGTGACCTATGTAGCTGGTGCGCTCTAGATGATTTGTCAACTGGGACGTGACCACAATGTGACAAAACCATTTTACCCTACAATGAGGGCGAAGCAAAAACATTACCATTATGTATTTCCATTTTTGGTAGGAAAAAACTTTACTAGCGTAAAATAGTCCATTCAGGGAAACAAAATTCTGTCCAAAGAAAATGGTTCCCATCAGACTCATCCATCTTCTCACTAAGCATGTTCTCTCTGGAAAGTTCCGTGCGCCTGAAATGTTCCAAGCGCCTGGAATGTTTCCGCGCGTCTTGAAGGCGACTCTCGCCTGGAACGTTCCACTTGCGTGGAAGGTTCCGCGCGTCTGGAAAGTTCCGCGTGGAATTCCGCGCCCCTCGGACAGTGTCGCCTGTCTGCGTTGTCCACATCTGGCGCTTGGTGCTGTCCGCGTACGATACTTTTGCCTGTCCGGAGTATCCACGTCTGGAGCTTGACTCCCGGCTGGCGCTGTCCCCGTACGACACTTTTGCCTGTCCAGAGTGTCCGCGTCTGGCGCTTGGCGCCCGGCTGGAATATTGTACGATGCTATTTTCCCGTCCGGGCTGCCCGCCTTGTCCAGGTTGTCCGTATCTATCGCTTGGCGCCTGTTTGGCGCTGTCCGCATACGATACTTTTCCCCGTCCGGGCTGTCCGCACCTGGCGCCTGGCTGGTGCTGTCTGCTTCGGACACTCGATTCTGTCCGAGCTGTCCGCATCGGACACTCACTCTGTCCGCAACTCTGGTTGTCCGCCTCGGACAATAAAGACGCTTGTCCGAGTTGTTTTCCGCATCTTCGAACTTCAAACATGTCTGTAAGATGACGAATCGGACTCTAAGACGCACTCTTTGAGGATGCCTTTCCAATGGCGATCCTTGGCAGTCTGGGTCGCAATGGGGAACACTATAATCACTTCTTACCTTTTAATAGCTCGCATTTTGAGCTACATCCATTTATCTTCAAATTGCAACTATGAATTTGTAGTTTCTGTGAAGTAAGAAGGTGATGAGGATGCAACACTACTAGTACTGTTAATACTCTAACTGCTCGTTAGTACGAGAGCTATTAAAACTTCTAAAGGAAGCGTATCTAGTTATATGCTTTTCTGACTTCCTAAAGTAGGAAGTTAGAGTTTTATATTTCCTCAAACAAATTCTAACACTTATTAAACGTATTAACTGAATAAATATTAATATTTCCCTTTCTTGCAAACTATGTGAGTGTCTACCGAAAATTTCGGTAGTTACACATCATATATTCTTCGAAATTTTTGAAGCCAAATTCATTAAAAAGTTAATAAAAGCGTATGCCGAACCAAAGACCCAGTACTTCCCTGCAAAAGACAGCCCAGAAGATCGATGGCGATGAAAAACGAAAATCAAGTCAGGAGGTACCGCAAACATATGTTACAATACGGGCGACAGAGAAAATCTGATAGAAAATGGGAATGGTTCCTATTCCTGCCACCCAGCGGCGGGGCGGTAGATCACCTGACCTACCTGTAGCGTGTGCCGCGAAATTCGAATTTCTGTCGGGGACGACGGAGTCTATAGCTAAGTATATATCTGCCAGGGAAGCTGAATGTATAAAAACACTATTTTAACGTTGCAATCACATATTTTGAGTACTTCCTTCTATTCTCCTGATCACTGGTAAAATATGGTCATAGGATGACTTACAAAAGTATATATACAAAAACATAAGTAGGTGTGGCAGTAAGTCTCTGTTGGTGACACTGGTAGGGAGGAAATTAAACTATTCCCTGGTGATTTTTGGCCTCATAACTCCCGTCTGGCGATTCGTCCTCTTAGTATTGACAAAACAATAAAACTAATCAACCTGTGTAATTAACAAGGTGTTCTCTTTCAATGGTAATTTTTATAAACAAAAATTTGGTTGTAGCATGGGCAGTCCCCTATCCCCCCCTTCTAGCAAACCTACACATGGAATATTTCGAAACTGAAATTTTGTCCTCTTATCAAACCACGCATTATGGTTGGGCTTAGATACATAGATGATATTTTTACTTACTGGGATGATAGCTGGGGAGATTTCAATGCATTTTTCAAACAACTAAATTTGCTAGTTCCGACTATAAAATTGAAAACAGAATGGGAAAAGAACGGGAAATTGCCGTTCCGAGACGTACTAATCATAAGAGAGCAGAATAGATATGCATTCACTGAACACAGGAAACCAACTTTTCGTTGTTTCATATATTCATTTCCTAAGTTACCACAATGTATCCGTAAATGTCATGGTCGGGTGCAACCTATTCCTAGGGAGGCTTAGAATAATTTCAAATGGGTACGTAGATAAAGAATTCAACACAATCCGCCAACACCTAATGCAACTGCTTTACCAACCATACATTATCGAGAAGGCTATAAATAAAGCGAATACAAAAAACTAGAGAGGTCCCACTCCCCCAATAGACAAATAGACTTTAGCAATAAATTGAAAATTCCCTACGATGAAAGCATTCAAAAACCCACAGAACACCTCAGGTCTAATAATCCTTTTATTTTCCATTATCCCAAATCCATCGGGAGTTCGCTCATTAACGTATACCTAAATAAAAGAGGAGAAAAGCCGGAGTTTACAAGATACCGTGTAGCAATTGTAATGAGATTTACGTTGGGGAAACCGGTAGATCCAGTTCGCAAAGATTAGCAGAACACAAAAGATCAGTGCGATATGCATCAGAGAACTCTGGGATTTTCCTACATATTAGGGACAAAGGCCATACTGTGAACTGGAGTGGGGCGGAGCTGATTTTCAAAAGTAGCTGTTTGTACAAAAGGAAAATGCTGGAATCTGCTATCATCAATCAAACGAACCTGTCAGGAGGACACTGGAAATCGGATGACATCGACAAACTAATCATTAAGGTGCGCTTAGATTGGAGAGTTTTTTCCGTGAGTTGCTCTCAGACAGCTGCTCTATGGAATGTAAACAGGCTGTAGAGTACTCTCCGAGATTTTCTCTCTACTCTCGCGAGTGTTTCTCTTCTCTCCCGCGCGCTACAGTCTAGACAGCACGCTCGTAGAGCTAGGTTGTAGCTCTCCGCTCTATTCAGTGAATATTCAGATCTGTGAAAGTTTCCGTTTACTCTCGCGAGAGAACATGAGTGCAGGATTAAGCTATTTTTCTTTTCTTTCCCTTGTTTATTTTTCCTTCTTTCCAAGTATGGGATTTTTTTTTTCGGCGGCTCTTTGTCATCGCCGCATTCTGTTATTTATTTCTTTTTTTTTTAGTCATTCTTTGTCTTTGTCAAGCATTTCCAGTCAGTTGTTTGTACTGCTTTTGGTAAAAACAGAAATTTTTGCACTTTGTCCTTCAAATGTAAGCAAAAATAAAACTTTACTTTCTTTATAAGTATATACTTAATGACATGTAATCTTCAGTACTACATACACTGTAATATTCAGGTAAGAACACGATGCATTTCGGTGCAACATAGGAGATAATGAGAAATGATTGCGGACGCTTCAAAAAGCCCTAGAAAGCTCATTTCATCAAGTGCAGCCTTGGAGGGCTATCAGTTGTCAAGTGCATCTTCTCCTTATAGATTCTCCAGGGGGCTGCACTTGAAGCTGACTTTTCATACATACGAAGTTCTTATAGCTCGATGTATCTTCCTCAAACAATTCTCTTAATAATTTTGCATGTGCTCCATCTTCTCCCCTTCTGCTTATCCATTTTCGGACCCACATACTTCTTTTCCTTTTCTTTTTCACTTCGTTCATAATTATTAATGCAATAGCAACACGGCACTTTTGAGACATGTTCTCTCAACCCTCGCTAGTTGTCGACTGGCACTGGCTCCAGTGTAAATAGATGCGCGAGAAATCTTACCCGACTCTCGGACACTTTCTCTCGCGACACTCCCTCACAGCTCTCGGAGAGAAAAACTTGCTGGTAGTGTAAACACGCTGTAGAGAAAGTCGCGCGAGAGTAGCCATCTCTCGGGAGAGTTTAATCACCAATCTAAACGCACCTTTAGGCAGCTCCTCAAGCAGGTGTCCAAGAACATCCGATCACTGAACGAGTCGCCAGACAGGAGTTAATGAGCCCAGAAATCACCATGAAATAGTTTAATTTCCACCCTACTAGTGTCACCAACAGAGACTTATGTTTTTGTATATATACTCCTGTAAGACATCCTATGTCCATATTTTACCAGTGATCAGGAGCACAGAAGGAAGTGCTCCAAATATATAGTTACAACGTTGAAAGTGTTTTATGGGCCGTTTATCTTCATATTATACTGTTGTATTACTGTGAAAAGACATTCATATATATATATATATATATATATATATATATATATATATATATATATATTATATATATATATATATATATATATATATATATATATATATATATATATATATATATATATATATATATATATATATATATATATATATATATTATTTGAGTTTCTCAGAAGTCTTTAAATGAGATGCAGTGCAAGTTTCTTCCCTTCATTCACACTAAAATGATAAAACCACAGATACAAGTTCAACAATGAAGACTACGAATCAATTTGAAGTTCTGTTAACAGTAACTGCTCTGGCTTTAGGTAGCTGACCTACTTTCGTCAGAGCTGAGCGGCGGTCCTTTCTTTTTCCAACTGGTGCTCTCCTTCACTGCTGTCCTTCTCGAAGATTCTACAAAGAAGAATGTCCCACCTAGAATAGGCTGGGATAAGCTTTTTGTCCCGCCTGTTGGTCATTCATATCAGTTGTAGATTAACTAACGCCGTCCTTTAGGTGTGATGGATTGACTTAATTCCTCCCCTTGTTGGTGGAACTTATAACGTCACCGGAACTGTCGAGTTTCCGGCAAGAGTGTAGAGGTCAGGTCATAGGTGAAGATTTTTATGGTAGCGCTTTGATTAAAACTTTGTGCGTGTTATGGCTACTGTTGGAGACTCTTCCTGTGACTAATTCTCTCTCTCTCTGTCTTGTTTCTCACTTTTCTTTTATATTTACGCGGTTCTTAACTGACATTCTCTTAGCTATCATTACATATAATACATTTTGCATGATTGGGCCAATACCCATTGAGAAGGCAGGCGATTGGGTGATAACACCTGATGCCAGTTTTTGGAAACTTACAAATTATGGAGTTAGTTCCTCGTTGGACGAGTGGTTTTCGCGCTCGGCCACCAATCCGGTGGTCTGAAGTTTGATTATCGGCTTGGCCATCGCGGAATCACAGGAATTTATTTCTGGTGATAGAAATTCATTTTTCGATATAATGTAGTTCTGATCCCACAATAAGCTGTAAGTCCCTTTGCTAGGTGACCAATTGGTTCCTAGCCACCTAAAAATAACTAATCCTTCGGGCCAGCCCTAGGATAGCTGCTTATCAGTTCAGTGATCTGGTAAAACTAAGATATACTCAAGTTTTACAAATTATGGCTATATGTAGCTAATTTTTTAAAATACTAACGCAAAATATAAGACGCACATACTTTCACCAATGTAACAAATTCATATTCAATAAAAGCTAGAAAGACGGAAGCACAGCAAAAATATCAATAATAGCACAGAGATAAAGACAAAAAAATTGATAAGAGAGAGAGAGAGAGAGAGAGAGAGAGAGAGAGAGAGAGAGAGAGAGAGAGAGAGAGAGAGAGAGAGAGAGAGTTTCTGGGTAATTGGTAGCCAAATAAACGTAACTACGAATGTTCTTTTTCATAATGTATTGTTTGACAGTTTTTTGGCGGTATGAGGTTCCAGCAACAAAAATGCGCTGTGAATTGAATAGTCTTTTACCTGTCCAATTATTAGTACTCTTAATGTAAAATGCCATGGTCATGGAAACTACCAATCCACAGACAATATTATGGTGTGGACACTTTCTAAACTAACAGAATGGCATATACAAAGGTTTAAGGATAACGCTGCCCATACCTGTGGTAAGAGGTATACCTTTGATAGAAAGTGACTTGGGACACGCACAAAATTTGACAGAGACTTGTTCCCCACCCTGCCATCTACTGCTACTGACTTAAGCCATTTGATACCCTTAACAGGTTGTAGAACAGAGCCTGACATCGACATCAGGAAACGTAACGTCATATTTACAGAATTCTTTACCATTATTCACTCCTTTCAATTGTGATCATAGCATACTAGTATTATTTGAATGGATGTTGTTCAGTGTTAACACAAGTTGATCTTTGACTGGCTAGCATATATAAACCTTAAAACAGCTGTAAGACCTTCTTTTCCTTTGCATGAGAAGGTTGCACAGGCTGGAATATTGAAAAACGATCCAAAAAGTAGAAGAAATAGACCCTGATAAAATTAGTTGAGCTAAAAGCTGCAGCCTAAGATCGGTCATATAATACTCAACCTAACTCAGCCTAAGATCGGTCATATAATACTCAACCTAACTCACCAATGCCAAGGTAGCAGATATTGGTTCCAAACCCTCCCCAACACAAGAACTAGTCAGGGAAGGGAGGGACCACTGCAGTTGAGTTGACTTTCCTAGAGAGAGAAGTTAAATTCCTACACTAGCATATTCGCTGGTAATAGCTTTCAAAATATGCCAATCAAAATTATCAGTGATAATTAACTCGTTTACACATTAGCTATAACTCCACCGGCACTGGAAAACTACTTTGCTCTTTGAAACAGAATCTGAGTTGAGTTATTTTCTATTATATCGTGAAAACGAATGAAGAAAATATCATTATAAAAAGATATTTTGCGATTGCCCTGGTGATAAAACGAAACTAATAAGATGAGGCTTGTTCACCATGGTATCAAACCAGAAAAGAACTTGAGTCTCTCTCTCTCATATTTTTTTCTTTATCTCTGTCCTATTATTAATATTTTTTCTCTGCTTCTGTCTTTCTTTCTACTAAATACGAACTTGTTACATTGGTGAAAATATCTTAATATTTCATATTGTGTTAGTATTTCAAGAAAATCACATACGGTATAGCAGTAATTTGCAAGTGAACTGAAAATTTTGCTAATTTGCTGCTATAGATACTGGGTTTGATTGTAAAATGTGCAGCTAAAAAAATATGCGAAATATATGAGAATAAAAGTGCTTAGGAAGTCAGAATTCAGAATTAGTATTTCCTATAGATTATCGTATCCTATCAACAGACGCGACTGTCCACAAGATCGATACAAAGCTTTCACCAACAGTGTGTATGTATATATATATATATATATATATATATATGATATATATATCTCTATATATATATATATATATATAGATATATATATATATATATATATATGACGTGGCTTGCAGATTACAGAACAACACCGTTAACACTGTTGGTGAACGTTATGTATCGATCTTGTGAACAGTCGTGTCTGTTGATAAGATACGATAATCTTTAGGAAATATTAAAAAAAACATGATGTCTGACTTCCTAAGCACTTTTATCTTATTCATTTTGCATATTTCCTTGATTGCATATTTTACACGCAAACCCAGTATCGTAACAACAAAAACATTACGCCCACTACCTTAATAACGAAATTAGATTATGGAGACTTTACTTTTTGTTCAAGAAAAATACCTGCTTCCCACTCCCCCTTCCTTGGCCTGACGGTGCGACATCTGTTGGGTGCTTAATTAGTTACTTGTTCAACTGCTTCGGGGTTTCATACTCGCAGATTAGTGTTCACTCTGGATCAGCGAAGGGAACGAACTTTTGTGCGCCATAGTACGTAATGTCAAGGTAACTTCCTCTGTACCAATTCAGAGATCTAAGACTTTATGAGTTGCTTGTTCTCTAGTACTAATACAGGCAAATTTTTTTTCTCTAAAACTGTGGTAGAACTTTGTGTATGTCTGTTGTTAAATGTGGTCCTGTCCACAAACAATCACTCAAGCTTAACCAATTTCCCCCCGTCTGTCCAAACAGTAAAATGCTAACCTAACAGGGGTTGTTGCACTGTCCTTTTTAACACTATGATGTGCCAAGAAATTACATCTTCATCAGTTTTAAAACATTCCAATCTATGAACACCTCTATCCTCCTGATCCTTCAGGATTTTCTGAAAGTGTTCCGGATACCGAGTGTCCTACCGAAACTTGACACTTGCTTTATTCTATTCAAAGCCAACCCAAGGTTTAAAGTTACCTACTCTACTTCTATTGCCTTTCCTAGGCAATGCCCCAACATACCGTTTGTCAATTCCAGAATAAGTTACAGTACTCTCAAAGTTCTCCAATACCTTCTTTTCCTGTTCCATTATCTCACTGCAGCGGCTCAGTGGCGTGATTGGTATGGTATTAGCGTCCCACCTCGATGGTCACGGGTTCGATTCTCGGCCATTCCATTGAGGGGTGATAGAAGTTCACTCTCGACGTGGTTCGGAAGTCACGTAAAGCCGTTGGTCCCGTTGCTGAATAACCACTGGTTCCATGCAACGTAAAAATACTATACAAACAAACATTATCTCGCTGCAGTTAATATCTAAGTGATCCACACTCCATCACCTAAGTCATAGTTCCTAAGAAGGAATGGTTCCCGGACCTTCTTCATTTTCTGGTAAACTTCCCGAGGCTGCTGCTCCAAAGACTGTGGCTACTCAGACAACCGCACCTCAAGAGGTACCACCAAGGATTATCACACACTCATTCTGACAGGTTCCAGACTCGTCAAAGCAAAAGGTTTTCCAAGAGTAGCTGAGGAAGCTATTGCAAAATGCAATGTCTACCAGTCGAAGTGGACAGTGTTCTGTCGATGGTGCCTCTGACATCACCTCTCATCTTCTGAGACATCTCTAACCCAGGTTGCTGATTTTCTCCTGTATTTGAAAACTTCTAAGAGCCTTTCCTCGTCCAGCATTAAAGGATACAGTGCTTTTCTCAGTATTCAAACACAGGTTTGGATCTTTCACCTAATCAGGATCTGAATGATCTCATGAAGTCCTTCTATACCTCCAAGCAGAAGAAGCTAATTTAGTGTCTTGGAACTTGTACATAGTCCACAAGTGGCTTACAGGGCCCTCCTTTCAAGCCTCTCCGTTACGCTTCTCTCAAGAACCTTGTACGGAAGACCCTTTTCCTAGTAGCCCTGGCTACTGCTAAACACATAAGTGAACTATGCAGTTATGTATCTGTTAAATTGGGCCCCATACTGAGCATAATAAGTATAAGATTTCTCTCTCTCTCTCTCTGGGTAATGTAAAATGTATTTAAAATGATATTGTTATGATACAATAAAGTTTCATACATACTTACCTGGCAGATATATACTTAGCTATAGACTCCGTCGTCCCCGACAGAAATTCAAATTTCGCGCCACTCGCTACAGGTAGGTCAGGTGATCTACAGCCCTGCCCTGGGTGGCAGGACTAGGAACCATTCCCGTTTTCTATCAGATTTTCTCTTCCACCTGTCTCCTGCGGGGAGGCTGGGTGGGCCATCAATCGTATATATCTGCCAGGTAAGTATGTATGAAACTTTATTGTATCATAACAATATCATTTTCATACATTCAACCTACCTGTCAGATATATACTTAGCTGATTGACACCCTTTGGTGGAGGGTAAGAGACAGCTAACTACTGAATAGACAGGTAAACAACATATGTTGTAGGTATTTATAGACCTTGGTTCCTACCTGATTAGGTGGAAGACTTCGTGGCTGCTGCCTAGGAGTCTGCTTCACCTCAAGAGCCTTAGCAAGATAGTGATCTGTGGCCAAGAGTTCTTGTGGGTCTGTCGATGGGGTCTTATCCACTTACTCGGCAGAGCCTGATTGGCATTTGTCAATGGGTGCTAATCCACTTATATGACAACACGCCTTGTTTAAGGAGCACACAACCGATCCCGATCACCCGATCCTAACACCTGTGTTAGATCTAAGATTGCTAAGAGTTATCCCCAAACTCTTCACAAACAACCCATAACTCGAAATACACAGTCAATACGCACACACTAAAGTACAAGAAAAAAAATTTTGTACCCCTCTGAAAGTCAGATACCACTCGAGTTCCTTACTGAACGAAAGTGATGGCCGCCTGTGCGACATCTGACACTTCTTCCAGTAGGAAGTCAAGAACGTATCCAACACTAGGGTTACGTACACAAAATTAAGGATCGGCGCTTGCTCCAATACCCATGACCGTATCCGCTGACACAAACGGACCTAGAGAAAAACATTTCTCGTACGTTAAACACACGTCCTTCAAGTAATGAGATGCAAACACCGAGTGGCACCTCCAATATGTTGCTTCCAAAATATTCTTCAGTGACATATTTCTCTGGAAAGCCATAGATGTTGCGATAGCTCTTACTTCGTGAGCTCTCACTCTCAAGAGTCTAAAAGTGTCATCTGGGCAGTTCTTATGTGCCTCTGTAATTACGTTTCTTACAAAGAAGGCCAAGGCATTCTTCGACATCGGTCTTTTGGGGTCCTTTATCGAGCACCATAGACCGTGTTGCGAACCCCCCATCTGTTTCTTTCTGTCCAGATAGAATTTAAGCGCTCTGACCGGGCAAAGAGACCTCTCTGCCTCTCTACCTACTAGGTTAGTCAGGCCCTTTACCTCGAAGCTCCTGGGCCAGGGCTTCGAGGGATTCTCATTCTTTGCAAGAAAAAGAGTCTGGAACGAACAAAAAGCAGTCTCCTTTGAAGCCCACTCTTGAGTCAAGGGCGTGTAGCTCACTGATTCTTTTCGCCGTAGCGAGAGACAAGAGAAATAGGCAGTTTCTCGTAATGTCCCGAAAGGAAGCCCTATGAGGTGGTTCGAACCTTTCGGAAGACAGAAATCTTAGGACCACGTCCAGATTCCAGCTCGGAACTCTCGGTTCTTTTGATTTGGCTCGGAACTCTCGGTTCTTTTGATTTGGATGTCTCAAAAGAACGAATGAGATCGTGCAAATCTTTATTGTTGGCCAAATCTAGGCCTCTGTTCCTGAAAACGGCCGAGAGCATACTTCTGTATCCTTTGATGGTCGGTACAGAAAGATGCGATTTCTCTTTCAACAAAAGAAGGAAATCTGCAATCTCGGTCACAGAGGTATTGGAGGAGGACAGCTTCTTCGACCTACACCAACTTCTGAACACCTCCCACTTCGATTGGTATACTCGCATAGTAGATGATCTGCGGGCTCTAGCGATTGTGCTTGCCGCCTTGCGAGAAAACCCCCTCGCTCTGACAAGTCTTTCGATAGTCGAAAGGCAGTCAGAGCAAGAGCGGGGAGGTTTTGATGGTACCTCTCGAAGTGGGGCTGTTTGAGCAGATCTGTCCTGTTTGGAAGAGATCTGGGGAAGTCCACTGTCCACTCCATTACCTCTGTGAACCAATCTTGGGCTGGCCAATATGGGGCTATCAAAGTCATCCTTGTCCCCTTCTAGGCCACGAACTTTCTGATCACTTCCCCCAGGATCTTGAAGGGGGGAAAAGCGTAAACATCCAGTCCGGACCAATTTAGGAGAAAGGCGTCTACTGCAAAAGCTCTGGGGTCGTCTGCCAGAGTGCAAAAGGTGTCTATCCTCTTCTTGGAGAGGAATGTGGCGAACAGGTCTATTTGAGGCTTCCCCCAAAGAGACTAAAGGATCTGACACACTTCCGAGTGGAGGGTCCATTCTGTGGGAAGGACCTGGAACCTCCTGCTCAGCCTGTCCGCTCTCACGTTCCTCTCTCCTTGGACAAACCTTGTCAGTAGAGTTATGTTTCTTTAATTCGCCCATATAAGAAGGTCTCTTGTCAGTTCGTAGAGAGAGAGCGAGTGAGTCCCTCCTTGTTTTCTTACATAAGCCAGAGCGGTGGTATTGTCGGAGTTTATCTGCACTACCCCGTCTCTGACTATCTGCTCGAAGCCCTTTAGAGCAAGATGAATGGCAAAGAGCTCCTTGCAATTTATGTGCCATGACGCCAGCTCTTCCGACCAGGTGCCTGACACTTCTCTCGATCCTAAGGTTGCTCCCCCAACCCGTCTCTGACGCATCTGAATATAATATCAGGTTCGGGTTCCGAACTTCCAGGGACACACCTCTGTTTTCCTCTGGGGGGGTAACCACCACCTTAAGTGATATTTCACATCTACAGGAATCGGAAATGTATCGGAGAGCTGTCCTGTCTTCCAATTCCAATTCCTTTTCAGGAAGAACTGTAGAGGACGGAGATGTAGTCTTTTATTCTCATATATTTCGCATATTTTTTTTAGCTGCACATTTTACAATCAAACCCAGTATCTATAGCAGCAAATTAACAAAATTTTCAGTTCACTTGCAAATTACTGCTATACCGTATGTGATTTTCTTGAAATACTAACACAATATGAAATATTAAGATATTTTCACCAATGTAACAAGTTCGTATTTAGTAGAAAGAAAGACAGAAGCAGAGAAAAAATATTAATAATAGGACAGAGATAAAGAAAAAAATATGAGAGAGAGAGAGACTCAAGTTCTTTTCTGGTTTGATACCATGGTGAACAAGCCTCATCTTATTAGTTTCGTTTTATCACCAGGGCAATCGCAAAATATCTTTCTTAATGATATTTTCTTCATTGTTTTCACGATATAATAGAAAATAACTCAACTCAGATTCTGTTTCAAAGAGCAAAGTAGTTTTCCAGTGCCGATGGAGTTATAGCTAAAGTGTAAACGAGTTAATTATCGCTGATAATTTTGATTGGCATATTTTGAAAGCTATTACCAGCGAATATGCTAGTGTAGGAATTTAACTTCTCTCTCTAGGAAAGTCAACTCAACTGCAGTGGTCCCTCCCTTCCCTGACTAGTTCTTGTGTTGGGGAGGGTTTGGAACCAATATCTGCTACCTTGGCATTGGTGAGTTAGGTTGAGTATTATATGACCGATCTTAGGCTGAGTTAGGTTGTGTATTATATGACCGATCTTAGGCTGCAGCTTTTAGCTCAACTAATTTTATCAGGGTCTATTTCTTCTACTTTTTGGATCGTTTTTCAATATTCCAGCCTGTGCAACCTTCTCATGCAAAGGAAAAGAAGGTCTTACAGCTGTTTTAAGGTTTATATATGCTAGCCAGTCAAAGATCAACTTGTGTTAACACTGAACAACATCCATTCAAATAATACTAGTATGCTATGATCACAATTGAAAGGAGTGAATAATGGTAAAGAATTCTGTAAATATGACATTACGTTTCCTGATGTCGATGTCAGGCTCTGTTCTACAACCTTTTAAGGGTATCAAATGGCTTAAGTCAGTAGCAGTAGATGGCAGGGTGGGGAACAAGTCTCTGTCAAATTTTGTGCGTGTCCCAAGGCACTTTCTATCAAAGGTATACCTCTTACCACAGGTATGGGCAGCGTTATCCTTAAACCTTTGTATATGCCATTCTGTTAGTTTAGAAAGTGTCCACACCATAATATTGTCTGTGGATTGGTAGTTTCCATGACCATGGCATTCTACATTAAGAACACTAATAATTGGACAGGTAAAAGACTATTCAATTCACAGCGCATTTTTGTTGCTGGAACCTCACACCGCCAAAAAACTGTCAAACAATACATTATGAAAAAGAACATTCGTAGTTACGTTTAATTGGCTACCAATTACCCAGAAACTCTCTCTCTCTCTTTCTTTTATCAATTTTTTTTGTCTTTATCTCTGTGCTATTATTGATATTTTTGCTGTGCTTCTGTCTTTCTAGCTTTTATTGAATATGAATTTGTTACATTGGTGAAAGTATCTGCATCTTATATTTTGCGTTAGTATTTTAAAAAATTAGCTACATATAGCCCTAATTTGTAAAACTTGAGTATATCTTAGTTTTACCAGACCACTGAACTGATAAGCAGCTATCCTAGGGCTGGCCCAAAGGATTAGTTATTTTTAGGTGGCTAGGAACCAATTGGTCACCTAGCAAAGGGACTTACAGCTTATTGTGGGATCAGAACTACATTATATCGAAAAATGAATTTCTATCACCAGAAATAAGTTCCTGTGATTCCTCGATGGCCAAGCCGATAATCAAACTTCGGACCACCGGATTGGTGGCCGAGCGTGAAAACCTCTCGTCCAACGAGGAACTAACTCCATAATTTGTTTATCACCCAATCGCCTGCTTCCTCTATGGGTATTGGCCCAATCATGCAAAATGTATTATATGTAATGATAGCTAAGAGAATGTCAGCTAAGAACCACGTAAATATAAAAGAAAAGGGAGAAACAAGACAGAGAGAGAGAGAATTAGTCACAGGAAGAGTCTCCTACAGTAGCCGTAACACGCACAAAGTTTTAATGAAAGCGCTACCATAAAAATCTTCACCTATGACCTGACCTCTACACTCTTGCCGGAAACTCGACAGTTCCGGTGACGTTATAAGTTCCACCAACAAGGGGAGGAATTAAGTCAATCCATCACACCTAAAGGACGGCGTTAGATAATCTACAACCGATATGAATGACCAACAGGCGGGACAAAAAGCTTATCCCAGCCTATTCTAGGTGGGACATTCTTCTTTGTAGAATCTTCGAGAAGGACAGCAGCGAAGGAGAGCACCAGTTGGAAAAAGAAAGGACCGCCGCACAGCTCTGACGAAAGTAGGTCAGCTACCCAAAGCCAGAGCAGTTACTGTTAACAGAACTTCAAATTGATTCGTAGTCTTCATTGTTGAACTTGTATCTGTGGTTTTATAATTTTAGTGTGAATGAAGGGAAGAAACTTGCACTGCATCTCATTTAAAGACTCCTGAGAAACTCAAATAATATATATATATGAATGTCTTTTTACAGTAATACAACAGTATAATATGAAGATAAACGGCCCATAAAACACTTTCAACGTTGTAACTATATATTTGGAGCACTTCCTTCTGTGCTCCTGATCACTGGTAAAGCACCTGATGTTGCTATTCCCCTCACCCCATCTCATTTTCTTTCGTTCAGCAGGTTTTCAGGTGGAACTGGCTGATGACTCTGCCTCAGGTGAGACCTCGAAGGATTTGTGTGTAAGAGAGGCGGTGCGTCTGAGTCAGTTGAAGAAATTCTGGAACATCTGGCAATCAGAGTACCTTAGAAACCTGCCTTGCATGGTAAAGGGATTCAAAACTAATTGTAACTTAACAAGGGGTTCTGTTGTAATAGTAAAAGAAGAGAGTGCCTAGGCTGATGTGGCCACTTGGAGTTATCACTGAGTTGTACCCTGGAAAGGATGGAATGGTGAGTAGTGCCAAGGTTAAAACTAAACGTGGATTTGTAACTAGACCTGTTCAAAACCTATACAATTTAGAAATATCTTATATCAGTGAGGAAAGTGTTTGTAATTCCCCTGATGAAATAAAGGGCAATCCCATTATAGGGGATCCTTTGGATCCAGTTGAATCACCCACTGAGTCTACTGTGGGTAAAACCTGAAAGGGGAGGTCTATTAAGGTACCTGTTAAAGTTGACTTGTAAATTTGAGGATTTTGAGATTGTAGTGGAGGTTGTTAAGATGATAAGGAGTGTTGACTCTCCTATGGTGGGGAGGATGTTAAAGGTATGTTTGTTGTCCAAGAGAATGCTCTCGATTTGTGTTTACGTTTTGTTAAAAGAACGCTCCCTATTTGTTTAAATCGGGTCTATATGTGGAAAACTACATATTTCATTACAAAATATTGCTAAACCTAACTTATATGACAATCGTAGTGTGTGTTTAATCAAGTAAATTGTTTTGTTGTAAAAAATGAATATTTTTTCCCCTTTGTTGAGATGATGCCTTTGAAATTTTCCCATCCCGTTCCTTTTCACCCACACCCTGTGCTGCCCCTTTTCAGAGTTTATTGCTATTTTTATATATGGACTGTAAATTGTTGCACCAATTGGTCTATGTATCTTGTCTTTACCATTACTGGGAATTTTGAGTGAACTGAGATTTATTAAAAAAGAACTGTGGAACCTGTTAGGATCTCCCTGAGCTGTTTGGATTTTTTGTGAGAGGAATAAAGTTCTAGAGTACACTACGAGTTTCCTTCTCTCCCGTGAGAAATTTGAAGATTCGCAGATATAATGTCTCACATAGACGGGCCAATGGCCCACAGTAATCTACAGTTCAAGAGCTACATTTAAGACAATTGTTTACCGATTGCTAACTAGTAGCCTAAATTCAGTAAACACACTGTGAAAGCAAATAGTTTTGGCCTAAAAGAGTGTCATATGTTCTGGCCTAAAGTTTGTTTTACCTTCTCTGGGTTAGCAAATCTATCTTGCAAAGCTGCAATAGCATCATCATAGTTTTGGTCTGTGACCTGAAATCCTGAGACAACTAACAATGTTTTACCTTTCAAACATGACTTAAGGTGTGTCATTTTCAATACCTTGTCCATAGCCTTATGATCATGAACTAATGAATGGAAACTGTCCCACCAAGTTTGCCATTCTTCTACCCTTCCATCAAAGCTGTTAATCTTTACTTTAGGTAAACATACCCTGGCACACTGTTGTGTTGAAACAGGATTGGAAATTCCAGGAACTGCACTCTGTAGTTGATCTAAAACATCTAATAATTTATTGGTCTCTGTATAATACAAAACTTCATATTGAGCATGATTCTTCTCAAGTGCATCAAACTCATCATCACTCAAAGAATCTCTCTCGGAGATATATTGATCCCATACATCCAATTATTTGTTCCATCACTTTTATATCGTTTCCACACTGGATTTTACAGTCATCAAAGTTGGACTAGCTACACCAATAGCTGCTGTAGCACTATGTAGCGCTCTAGTAACAGCTCCCTTTAACCCATTAAGCGAGCGATCAGTAATCTTGAAATTTACCATGATACAACTCAACGAAATATGATTCACTGGCAAATTGTAACTTCAATATGGATCATAAATAAATTTCAGATACTTGTCAGCAAAAGCAAATTGCTAGCTGTAAAATAGTCAAATCAGTAGACAAACCAAGAGCTAACAAAGCCAACAGCAAAAGACTGACCATACAGTCAAAATGGGCTAAAGGCCAAACCAAAGGCTGTTACAAATAGCCAAAACCTTAGGATAGCAAAGCCAACAGCAAAAGACTGACCATAGGGCTAAAGGCCAAACCAAAGGCTGTTACAAATAGCCAAAACCTTAGGATAGCAAAGCCAACAGCAAAAGACTGACCATAGAGTCAAAATGGGCTAAAGGCCTAATCCAAAGGCTGTTACAAATAGCCAAACCTTAGGCTAGCAAAGCCAACAACAAAAGATTGACCATCCAGTCAAAATGGGCTAAAAGCCAAATCCAAAGGCTGTTACAAATAGCCAAAAACCTTAGGCTAGCAAAGGCAACAACAAAAGACTGACCATACAGTCAAAATGGGCTAAAAGCCAAATCCAAAGGCTGTTACAAATAGCCAAAAATCTTAGGTTAGCAAAGCCAACAGCAAAAGAATGACCATACAGTCAAAATGGGCTAAAAGCCAAATCCAAAGGCTGTTACAAATAGCCAAAACCTTAGGCTACCCTAGGCAAATTCCACAAATAATGCACAGCTGACAACATAGTTCAAATAAGGTTAGGCTCAAACTCACTAGGCCACCCTAAATAAACTGTAATACACAAATACACTAATTTGGAAATAAATGTTAACATAAATTCCAAATTGGTTAATACCTACCTATAACACCCAAATTCGCAAATTTTTGTCTCTCCAATACAACCCAGAAAACAAATAAATATGCCTTACAGTAATAGTGTAACAAATTTCTTTGCAATTTGCATAAATATAATAAGCAGGCTACCTAGCTATACTATATCAAATTATTAGGTAGTAGGTCTGAAAATTGGAGACGAAAATACTAAAGAGTAAAATCGGGCTAACTTCCAAGTTACTGAAAAGTTATGCTAGGTAAACACAAGTTATGACTGAATCCAAATAATAACGAAATCGTAGCCTAGCCTATAAGTGTAAACACGGTTGGGCTCTGCCATAACGATAACAACCGCCAACTGGTTTATGCAAACGAGAACCAAGAAACGGGAAAGGTTAGGCTATGACAACCGCGGATCTGGTTCTTAGGACCAGAAAAATGGTTACTGTGGTGAAATTATATCCTCCGATTGCGGCAACAACGGTAGGAATTTTAGGCACTGGAATTTTATTACAAACCAGAAATCAGCTTGTGTTTACCTTAAATCTCGCTGGTAGTCGCCAAACGCAGAGACGAGAACTAACCTAGCATTCTTATATAACCCCTATACACATTTGGCCAAACATGCAAATTAACTTATAAAAGATACTTAGCTTGTCCGTCGTCTTCAGGAAGATAAGTACATTTAATTACATAATATATATAACCAATACAGAATGGCAGTGCTCCCCACTATTGGGATCCACGAATGTCACCTAAATTGTCACGTGCGCACAGTAACCCGGACAGCAGCACACAGTGGAGGTTTATTTTGGCTGGTAAGGTGTTTGTGGCGACGAGCGACAACGCAAGAATACCAATCCAGGGTTGCCAGATCTGGATTCTTAAAAGTAGCGAGAAGCTGCTGTAAATGTAGCGAATTTGTAATAAAGTAGCCCCATTTCTATCGACTGGTTGGTTTGTATAGGACATAACATTGTTTCAATAGCTTATTGCCATTACGGCTGCAAAAATTTGATAAAAATGTAATAACAGAATTACTTACCAATATTTAAAATATTAGTTAATAAATTGCAGGCTATATAAAGCAGAGTAGTATACATCCCACCACTCCACCTCTTCATAATTACAGATTATAAAAAAATTAATTTTCTTCATCAACATCTACTGCAGCATCAGTTTTGTATACAGAAGAATCATATTTCAACATAGAATTCGGGGGCTTGAATGAAAAGCAACAAGTCCTGTTTTATTCAAGATATGTTTTGATTTTCAAAATTGATGTCAAAAGTTCTAATCATATTCTGTTTCTCAATTTAGACTTCACATATATTAATCTCGAAAGAGACGGATGGATTTGAGATAGGAGTTGGATTACACCAGGGGTCAGCACTTAGCCCATTCATCTTCAACATCGTGATGGATGTAATGACCAGGGATGTTAGAGAAGCAGTGCATGGTGCATATTATACGCGGATGACATTGTGTCATCCGCGTATAATATGCGGGGAGGTTGGAGAGGTGGAGAGCAGCACTTGAGGAGAGAGGAATGAGAATAAGCAGATCAAAAACCGAATATATGTGTTCAAGTATTACTGAGGACGGTGGAAGTAGCATAAGATTGGGTAAGGAAGAAATAAAGAAAGTACAGAAGTTCAAGTACTTAGGGTCCGTATTAGAGGATAGTGGAAGCATGGACCAAGAGGTGAGACACCGAATTCAGGCAGGATGGAATAACTGGAGGTCTGCATCAGGGGTCCTCTGTGACAAAAAGGTCCCTCTGAAATTGAAAGGAAAGTTCCATATGGAACAGAAACAGCAAGTATGAGGAAAACAGAGGAGAAGAAGATGGATGTAGCAGAAATGAGAATGTTGAAATGGATGTCGGGAGTAACAAGGGAAGATAGGATTAGAAATGAGTATATAAGAGGATCGACAAAGGTAGCTGAAATATCGAAGAAAATACAGGAAGGAAGGCTTCGATGGTATGGACACCTGTTACGAAAGGAGGAACGTCATGTTGGAAGACATACGATGGAAATGGAAGTGCAGGGTAGAAGGAAGAAGGGAAGACCAAGAAAGAGATGGCGTGATTGTGTAGGGGAAGATATGGAATTGAAAGGTATAAATAAGAATGAGGCACAGAACAGAAATTGATGGAGACGACTCATTCGCAATGGCGACCCCATATAAAAATGGGTTTAAGCTAGGAAGAAGAAGAAGATATTAATCTCGAAAAGCTTTAATAATGATAATATCTATCTGAGAAGAGACATATTTACTATAAGATTAAGCTCTCATCGAATTTTTAAACTAGTAGCCCAATTCATTTTAAAAGTAGCACAAAAGGTCGCAAGTAGCGAAAGTAAAAATTTAGTAGCACAAGGCCTTCATAAGTAGCCCAATTTGCTACTTGTAGCCCAATCTGGCAACCCTGACCACATATTACGACAGATTTACTCAAGGTCTTATTGCAGTTCAGGACTAACAACTACGCTTGTATTAGCGATATAGAAAAGGCATTTCTTATGGTGCAATTGAGAGAAGAAGATTGCAATTACACACGGTTTTTATGGTTGCAAGACCCAACGGATCCAAATAGCGAGTTAATCATATATAGGTTTAAGGTGGTGTTGTTTGGTGCACGTGTTCTCCGTTTCTGTTGAATGCCACTATTAAATCACATCTGGCAGCTGTTAGAAAAGATTCAAGCTGTACTGAGATGGTGGATAGGATGAAGAGGGGATTATATGTGGACAACCTACAATTTACCTCCAACAGTGAAGATGAATTGATGAACTTATTTTTTAGCGCAAACAAAATATTTGCCCAGGCGCACTTGTATTTAAGGGAATGGACTAGTAATAGTGATCTTTTTGAATACTGTCGCGGATGCTTATCGCATAAAATCAAAAGAGAAACAAACCTATAAAGTTTTAGGCCTAAATTGGAACATCTCTAGTGATGAACTAACAATAACACCTAATCATCTTAAGACCGGTCAAACAAAACGTGAAATTCTAAGTGCAATTGCCCAAATTTATGATCCTTTAGGAGTGCTTATCCCTATTACAATACGAGCTAGAATATTCTTACAGGATTTGTGGAAACAACAGTTGAAATGGGATGATCTACTTTCAGTTCCTTTATTAGAACAGTGGAATGAGTTGTCCAAAGACTTAGAGAAAAGTCTCAGTATTTCCTTCCCCAGAAGCACTAATCTGGAGAAAGCGGATTATCTCCACATTTTCTGTGATGCTAGCATAACAGCTTATGGTTGTGTGGCCTATCGAGCAAGTGGTAAAACTTCGTCTCTGATTATGGCAAAGGGTAGAGTAGCACCCATTAACCCTTAAACGCCGACTGGACGTATTTTACGTCGAAATTTTTTGTCTCTCGGGTGCCGACTGGACGTATTTTACGTCGACATACAAAAGTTTTTTTAAAAATTCGCGGAAAAATACTTTTAGGCCTACCAGCCGAAAACTCTTGAATCACGCGCCTTGGGGGATGCTGGGAGTTCACGGATCAAGGTGTTGTTTTGTTTACAATCGTTATGCAGGCGCGCAAGCGCAAATTTCTTTCTTGCCGCACTAAAAAGTATCTGTGACACATCTCGGAAATTATTTCGTCACTTTGACATAATTTTTTTACCATTTCAAATTAGCCGTTACATGGAGTATTATATATGAAAATGTGCGCATTTTTATGTAGAATACACCAAAAAAATACTCATGATTGTAGCTTTTATCAGTTTTGAGATATTTTCATATAAATAACGATAAGTGCCAAAATTTCAACCTTCGGTCAACTTTGACTCTACCGAAATGGTCGAAAAACGCAATTGTAAGCTAAAAATCTTATATTTTAGTAATTTTCAATCATTTAACTTAATTTTGCAACTAATTGGAAGTCTCTAGCACAATATTTCGATTTATGGTGAATTTATGAAAAAAATAACATTTTCTTTACGTCCGCGCGGTAACTCTTCCGAAAAAATCATACGTGCGATTGTGGTAATGTTTGCACCATTTTAAATTAGCCGTTACATAACGTTTTATATATGAAAATGTGCGCAAATTCATGTATAATACAACAAAAAATAGTTGAAGGTTGTAGCTTTTCTCATTTTCGAAATATTTGCATATAAATCACGATAAATAGAAAAAAAACCACGTTCGGTCAAATTTGACTCTACCGAAATGGTCGAAAAACGCAATTGTAAGATGAAACTCTTACAGTCTAGTAATATTCAGTCATTTATCTTCATCGTGAAACAAATTCGAAGTCTCTAGCACAATATTTAAATTTATGGTGAATTTAAAAAAAAAAAAAAAACTTTCCTTCCCTGTGCGCGCGGATTCTCCGCCACAAATCTCCGAAATGCGTAAGTCCCATTCTCGGAATATTTGCTCCGTTTCATATTAGGCATTTCATAGAGTTTTATATATGAAAATGTGCGCAATTTCATGTAGAATAAAACGAAAAATATTTGAAAGTTGTAGCTTTTCTTATTTCCGAAATAATTGCATATAAATAAATATATATAAAAAAATTCGACATTCGGTCAACTTAACTCGTCAGATATGGTCGAAAACTGCATTTGTAAGCTAATATTCTTACAGTATAGTAATATTAAATCATTTATCTTCATTTTGAAAGAAATTGGAAGTCTCTTGGACAATATTTAGATTTATGGTGAATTTTTGAAAAAAATATGTGTTTACGTCTGCGCGTTACGAATTCATGCATTATTTTGTGATAATATTTTCTCTGTGTTGCTTTTATCGTTTTACAATTTGTTATATACCAAAATGATCGCAATTTAGTGTACATTACAACGAAAAAAAAGGTAACTTGTTACCTTCAACCGTTTTGCGCACAGCGCGATTTGAATACAATTATATATGAAATTTCGTTTTTGCGCTATCATATATCGCATTATTTATATATGATAATGATAATTTTTTTCATTTCTGATGGTTGCATACTAAACTTCAGGCAATGACAAAAAAAGGAGCCAAAAATGAACTCTTAATCTTCAAAACTAAGCGCGCTATGATTTTTTGAAAAAAATATTTTTTCCGCTCCCGCGCTCACTCTGAAACGTCTCCGGCACACGGGAGACATTTTTTTGTTTATCGCTTCGGCGTTTTAAGGGTTAAAGAGTTGACTGTACCTAATTTAGAATTAATGGCTTTAGGTGCAAGATTGTGTAAATTTATAGTTGAAACTTTTGAAGAAAATAAATTTGAGAAAATAATAATTTGGTCTGATAGTAAAGTTGCCCTGGGATGGTTAGTGACAAAGAATAATTTACCAGTATTTGTGAAAAATACAGTAGTGGAAATTAACTCTATAACTACGGGGATTGTCTTTTCTTACGTTCCATCTTCAGAACCCTAGTGACTGGATTACTAGAGCAAAAGGACAGGAGAAGTAAGAAATAACTCCTTTTGGTGGGAGGGACCTCCCTGGTTAAAATCAGAAAACCACACCTATCCTATTGACAGGACATGGGTGAAAGAAGCACACACACAGGATGAAGTTATTCAGGTCCATCTTGTAGGGAACAGTGAAAAAACCCATCTGCTGACCTGGGAAAGATTTAGTAGAGTGGATAAATTTTGTAGAACTATAGCTTGGATAATACGATTTATTCAAAATTGCAAATCAACTGGCTGTAGAAAAATTGGAAGTTTAACGCTGGAAGAACTGCAACAAGCTAAAAATAAAATTATTATCCTCTTACAAAAGGAATACTTTGCGAAAGAATATAAAGCTTTGGAAAAGGGGGATAAAGTTTCAAAATTGACCTTATTAGTACAATTGAATCTTTTCTTGGAAGAAGGTATTATAAGATGCAGAGGAAGATTGGAACATGTCGCACAGGCGGCGGAAATAAAATTCCCAATTTTACTGCCAAAAGGTTGTTTTCTCACAAAATTGATAGTAAGGGAACATCACTGTTTACAAGCTCACATGGGAGTAAATGCAACCGTAGCAAGTGTGAGACAGGAATACTGGGTCCCACAGCTTCGCCAATTAGCCAAAAGTGTAATTCATCATTGTATAATTTGTAAGAAAACACAAGGGAGACCCTACCGTGTGGATATTGCTCCACCATTGCCAGAATTTCGGGTGCAGAGAAAACAACCCTTTAGCATCACAGGGGTAGATTATACAGGAGCGTTGTTAACCAAGGAGAAACATCAAACTCCTGAAAAAGCCTATATTGTGTTGTTTACTTGTCCAGTTACTAGAGGAATCCATATCGAATTAGTAAAAGATCTGTCCTGCGATTCGTTTCTTATGGTGTTCCGAAAGTTTGGTAGCCGTCGGGGATTTCCTTCTTTAATGCTAAGTGACAATGCTACTACCTTTGTATCGGCTTCAGATTATTTGAAAAGCATGGCAGAAAGTTCCTTAGGGCAAGAACACCTGAATGCCATCGAATGTAAATGGAAGTTCATACCAGCCAGAGCACCTTGGTTTGGAGCTATATGGGAAAGATTGATTGGTCTTCTGAAAACATGTCTGAAGAAAGTAATAGGTCAGGCCTTTCTCAGTTTTAGTGAACTTTCCTGTGTTGTGACTGAACTTGAAGCAATTATTAATGACAGACCCTTAAGTTATACTCCGGGAGAATTAGACCAGTTGGATATTCTGACGCCCAATCATTTGATTTTAGGACGTAGATTGAGATCTTTCCCTAGGGAAGTCATAGATTGGAAAGATATCTGAGAAAACTGACAACAAGAGCACCCGACCGAACAGGAAAACGGCACAGGCGGCTACTGAGGCCAGAAGAGCCCTTATTCAAGCAGGACAATTATAACTGTAAATATTGTTTTTGTTTGCTGGGAGTGTATCGTGACTCAAGATGGAATCACGATAGTGCATTTATAAAGACCAGTAAACAGTCATTTATCTTTTATTTTGTAAGGGAAATGTTATGAACATTATGCAGTGCAAGATGCGTAGAAAATTATATTTATGCAGTGCAAGATGCGTAGAAAATTATATAAGTTGTATTGAATTGTTTGTAATATAATATTTCTTTATGTCGAGTGTTTTTGAAGAGTGAAATACACTAAATGGTTGTTTGACTCTAAGCAATCTTTAACGAGTTGTTAAGGATTGTCGTTAGCGTGGACCGCAAATCGTCTCCGACTGACTTGAGTCAGAATCGGGCAGTTGTCTAATAATGAAGGTCATTGTTACCTTACGGTATCTCGTGATGTAGGAGGGGAAGGAATCAACACAGCTTCGAGAGGAGTTCTTACCATCATGTGCTACAGCTAAGTCTATGATTTTATAAGTGTTTTGTTGAGGTGATAATATTGAAGGGCATGCATGCACGATAGATATTGTTACTAGCAGGCATTTGTAAAATGAATAAGACTATTCTTCGGATTGCTGGATAGGAAATTTCACAATTAATGTTTTAAGGTCAGTAATAATTATAAATAATCTATTCCTGGTCAAACAATGGTTTTATACGATCGCAGGATATGGTAAATTAAATTGTATACTTAAACACAATGCAAATTCTCGATTTATTGAATGAAAGGAACAGAAAAGAATCCTTGAAAATCTGTTAATGAACCTGGTAATATGCGAACCAAATTAGAGTAAGTTTGGGTTTTCATATTCATTGAGTATTCTATATGTTTACTATTTTGGATTCTTTTGAGTAAATATACAAGGTCCGAATAAGCCTGCATCCGTCGTATTCGCGGTTAAGTTCCTTGCAGTCCATGTGGAACTATTCTTTAGAATTACCCAATTACATCTTTAAGCGCACCATTCAAAAGATTGAAGTTCTGTCAACATAATGTGACATATGAAAGCGCCGTACGAACTAAAATAAGTATGTGAGGTCGTCATAAAATATGTTTTCAAAGCAGTTTTAAAATCCAACATAGCGTTTAACGCATCTGGTCCCTTTCGTGACCGGCATTGATCCCACATCCTTCACAGTGCTCATTTGAACAATACGTATTAGCATATATATGTAACATTTATAGGGTGCTGCTTTGGCTGGTTATCCACATGTCACGAATCTACTTTGGTATGATATCTACACAGGTATGCGATCTACAGTTTCCAAGAAAGGCCTGTTGTGTCGTTTGTTATAACAATTTAACTTCCTAATTTCCTAAGTAACAACTAGATTGCTACCTAATGCAAAGTAATACAAGTTGTGCTGTTTGTAACAATCTAGCTTGCTACCTAATTTCCTAATTAGTTAACTAGATAGATTGCTGTATAGTTTGTTAAAAAATAAACAAGTCCTTTACCATTTTTATATTTAGTAGGCTTCTATACTTCAGTTTAAATATTTCAGTCAGTAGCAAAGCTCTGAAGATGCTCGCAAAGGAATTCTACAATGAAATCAGTGATGAATCCAAGACTGGCATTTTTAAGAAGACATGGTCTTTTAGATGAAGAACAAAGTTTTTCACCATGTCATCGATGTAGTGGAGAGATGAAGGACACTCTGAAAAGACAGCGAAATGGCGAATTTATGCCCGTTCTTCGTTGCAGAAACCGTGGATGTCAAACTTTTCGTTCCGTTCGCAAAGGCAATGCATTTTTTCAGATTTGAATAACAAAGTAAATTGCAAGCTTTCTCTTTGCCAAATTTTAGAACTTATGTTTTATTTTATAGAATCGCGGTCAAATGATAGGTACTGAAGAAGAACCCGTACAAATCGATGAAGCACGCTTTGCAGGAAAGCGAAAATACAATAGAGGTCGAATGTTGCAAGGTGACCAAGCTCCCAATTCAACTGACAGTGACGCTGAAGTGAACAATAACCGCAACCATGGAAGACGTATAGACGGTCCGTGGGTGTTTGGTTTGAAGAAAGGTTCGGACTGCCGATATTTTTACGTTCAAAGAAGGGACCGTGAGACACTTCAGCCTATCATTCAGAGAGAAATCGCTGAAGATTCAATAATTCATTCGGACGAATGGCCGGCCTACTCTATTAAACCAACTCAATTTCAGTCATTTTACCGTAAACCATCAGCAGAATTACGTCGATCCTAACACTGGAGCACATACACAACCCACTGAAAGATCTTGGCTTGATGATGTTGGCGGATGCTGAGAAAAGAAGCTCCTGACCTCTTTTTACCATTTTTAGCCGATGTGCGTGCTGTGTATCGCTAGAATATTTTGATATTTTTTATATAATGTAGATTTTAGCCTAAAATGAAAATAAAAAACAAATTTTTAGTTTAAAATTCTTCATTTTAACTAGTTCTCTGATATTTTTTATACTATAATGTAAATATTACACTAAAATGAAAATAAACAAATTTTTATATTTTAATTTTATTTTTCTTTCTATGTGATATATAAATGCTCTAATTAAAAAAATAAAATCATCTGTTTTATTCAGACAAAACTGAAGGTGAATAATTGACCGTAGATAACTAGCCAAATTGAATTTGTACATTGTAGATATTTTGACGGTGTAGATAACAAGCCAAAGCAGCACCCATTTATAGATCTTACTCAAGACTGCAATTGTAATAAGCACAATAAAACAACATTTTGCTGCCTATATTAGTGAAAGTATGTGACTTCTTATTCCTGGGGTCATGGTTTGCACTGAAATTCATTTTTACCTCGTAATTGGTGGTTTTATCCTTACTGCCATCACAAATGAAACTCCACATTGCTTGTTTGATTATATTTATACACATTTTGTTCTTAATTCACTCCAAATTGCACTTGAAATACGTTGAGAGAGTGTTTACAGCGAAGCCATGGTGCAAACAATTTTTGTCCTAATGCACAGGGTGTCCAAAAAGTCGCAGTATACCATTACAAGTATTTATTGAAACCTTATAACAGAGTAATGCAGGTTTTTTTTGTAGAAAGAAGTGCTCTGAATGTGCAATACTGAATAGTACTTATGGGAGGATTGGATTACATATTTTCACACTTATGTAACATAAATCATACAGTATGTTTGTATAGTTTTAATCATAAAATGTAAGATTTACTTTAAAATAGTATTAATAACATTTCAAAGGTTAACATGTGCAGTAATAGGGTGATATTTTAATGTATGTTCGGTGTAGGATGGTGTTTTTAGGGATACTTTGGTGTCCCTAAGATAGGCAAGTTATATAAGGATTCAAGATAGGCGGTCTTAAAATGACATTTAATTTTCATTTCCATTAAAAGAAAAGGTGTTAATTTCTTTATCATTAATTTTACTTTAGATTTAGTGATTTACTAATTAATGATTACTAATTATTTTTAATTATAAGTGATATTTTTTCGCCCGTATTTCGCAAATGTGACAAGAGTTTCCTTCCACTTTTGGCACATATGTCCTCCAGTTGAATGATCACTGTCCAATCTCAGAACGGCGCTCTGCTGACGTTCTTTCATTTTGGCGTATATATTCCGTTGTATGATGTCATAGAGTGGACATAAGGTAATTACCCAACATGCACTTATACTAGTGCTTTTCTGCGTGGTGCCCTTTTTTTGTAATCGCAAAGCAGGTAATAGAGAAAGGTGAAAATAAGGTAAATGTCTTGGTTTACGGTAGAGACAACCAGCGTGGACAAGTCCAGGCAACGCAAGTGAAACAAAGGGATGAAGGTAAACTTTAGGCCTAATAAGACAGTGTAATCCATGGCCGGGGCCTGGTCCAGTCTCGCTGGACCTGGTACAGTGGCACATCATGAGGAGGATGCTCGCTCTCACCTTGTTAGTGGACACTACCAGTCACCCGACTGTCGCTCCCACCAGGACCGGACGGCTCGCACGACGACTGGTAGCAGCTCCCCTGACACACTGAGACCGACGCTACCGTCCTCGGTCCAGCGCTTCTCCTCCACAAGGAAACCGCTGGTCCAGACCTGCAGCTCGATCGCCACCATGGGTTGGGAATCGCCTGCAGTCCTCCCAGCCTACCGGTTCTGCTGGTAGGCAGAGTAGGAACGTCAGGTCTCCCTCACCTGTCCCTTCAACCTCCCCGGGCTACACCGGGAAGAATGAGGCGAACAGGAGTGACCGTGATGAATGCACTTTTTACCATCCGGCCATGAGCCTGGTTCGGTCTTGGGACCAAACAGATCTTACGCTCAAGTGGTTGGAGGAGATCGTGGGGACTGGTGAGGACAATGACGCTCTCCTAGACTCACAGAGTGACCATCACCGCTGTTCACATGACGGTCCCGCTGGACCGCGCACGCAGACTGGTGTGGGCTCCCCCTTCGGTCCTCTTGAGAGGTTTCGGCCTCGACGAGGACTGGGATGCGTCGGAGGACAGTATCGGCTCTCTCCTGTCAGGTGCACGCTCAGCCCCACCCTGACGACAGTCACGGTAGCGGCAGACTTTTCGCCTACAGTACGAGTTTCGTAACCCTCCTCGGGAAAACGCTCTCTCCAGACGGTAATGTTTTCCTAGACTCGGAGCGGCCATCACCGCAGTTGATGGCTGCCCGTAACTCGCTTCTCCGACTGCTAGTTCAGCTGGCAAGGTGAGCGAGAGCGTCCAGTCTTCCTCCCCCATTCCCTCTCTTCCTATGGCTGCGACAGGAATGGGAGGGATCCTGCAGAGCGTTCTCCGTAGGATTCTGCGTCAGGGACTGCGTTCCTGGAGGGAGCTCCGGGTCCTACCATACGTAAGTCCCCGTCGTTGAGGAAGGATCTTGCCCATTATTCCTCGATTTCTACGGGAATCAGGAGGATCACCACCCGATGATTGTCTGACGAAATTCGGGGAGGGGTGTGTGTGTGTGTGTGTGTGTGTGTGTGTGTGTTTTCGCTGAGTGCTTAAAATTCTTTGGAGTTTCTAGCACTCCAAGTGTTTTTGTCTTCTACGATCTGCAAACATTTGGGCGAGACCACGGTCCAGAGTGGGCGAGACGAGAATTCCTGTAATTGTTACTACGATAATCAGGAATCTCGCCGAATGCTCGAATTCCTGGAATTTCTAGTGTTCGAAGGAAGTACTGCTGCTAAAGGAAGAATATCTCCGTCGCCTCATTAGGCGGTCAACCCCGGGATAGAGAAGAACAGGCAATAACAGTCAATCCTCCTCTTTTTTTTCCCTTTACTTCTTGGTTATACCAGAATGAAACAAGAAAATAAGAGGAATTCGGTGGAGTTTACTCCTCGGAATTCGAACCGGAGAGACTATGTTTTTGGTTCAATCCTAGGATTTTACTGAACATACGTCAATCCGTTCAGGATGGAAAGTACCGAGAGTTTGAATGCCTCTCCAGTGCTACTGTTTTGGGAACATCCAGTTCGGCTTGAACTAGTTGTCTTCGGTATCCTGTTATCACCGTAGAGGTCGTCCTTTGGGAAAACTTCACCTTCGCTCTCTTCATTAGAGAATGAAGGAAGTCAGCTTCCAGTCCTTATTCTTGTTCCTCGAATGGAAGAAAATTTAGGCTGGAGGTCTATGTACAGGAACCTACAAATATACCATGTATATTTCTCTTGTGACATGCTTCTGTTAACAGTTGAATTGTCCGAGGTGTAGGCACATACTGTAGTTAACTCTACGGGTATGTGACCGAGACGAATAGTATCTCTTAATTGAACTACAACTTGCAAGCCTCCCAAGAGTTACCGGTTTTGATTTTGAGATAGTAGTGGTATTGTTTACAACAACAACACCAAAGTGTTTGCATTCACCGAAATCCGTTTCGGTTAAAATGCAAATGCTCGAGCGTATTTTCTTGCGCTCGATGGTTCTAGCCGAACGCCTTCCTTCATGGAATGGATTACCTGGCAACTCAGGATGACAAGTGAACGAGAGCTAGCGGTGTCCGGGCTGCCTGCCAGTCCTGCCTGCCGCAGCCAGTCCTGCTGGCTCTCCAAGATGTTCGGTCGGGTTTTCTCTCTCCTCCTCTGCGATGATTGACTACAAAATTGAATCTCTGCCTGGCAATCACAGACTTTGGTCTCTGGTTGGCTGGAATTATTGCATACGTGTATGACCATCTCTACGCATCTCCTTTTGCCGTTGAGAGAATTTTCAGACAGAGATATCTCACTAGACTCGTTATCATCTTTTTGTTTACCTCATGGTAATAGAAGTCTGGAACCTAGTCTTCTGCTTCATCGCACCTGCCGCTGTGATGACGCAGAATGATTTCTTTAGACTTCTGAGTTTATTTTCTAAATACATCTCGTAATTCGTAGATCTGCAATTATTCTTTGTTCACCCCGAATTGTAGATGAAGAGCAGAAGACTTCGCATGTTCCCTGCCCTGCCAGCTTTATTTCCAAGTAATAGAATGTCCTCCCTGATCCAGCCCATGAGAAGTAGTTCTTCAGGCAGTACAATCCATGTGTTTTCATTTCTGAAAGGTGCTCTGCTTTCATTGCAAACTCCGACTTCTCACCAAACAGCAGTGAAATAGTGGTTTAGTGTTTTCAATCCTCGGTAAACAACAGGGATTAAGCCGTCTTCACTGGTTGGTGTCATCAACGGGACTTTTTCTACGCTCAGAATCTTGACAGTTAACTCCTCTCAATTCAGCTGTGCAGACGTAGGTCCGCATTCACCTTAGTCTTTCACTGGCATATAGTATTGTTTATCCTTAGTTGAGACTCAACTACTATGAGAACTCTCTTGCCATCAGGGACCTCAGTCTCTAGAAGGCAATTGACTTTCGTCTGCTGTGCAGATGCCTTGAGAGAATCATCATCTTGTCTCCCAACATTGGTGGTGAACAATATAGACCATTTGTATGGTTTCTTGGCATAACCCCTCAAAAGGCGAGTGTCATGTGACTATGTCTCCGATGCATGACTGCTCACCTCTCGCTGAGCGCAGTCAGTTGGCAGCTGTTGAAGAGTCTGAGACCGTCATGAGCTACGCTGTGTACTTTGTATTGGTTGATCCAGATCAGTCTTTACTTTGTCCTATTGGCGTGTTCCTGTACCCATAAGGATTGACACCCACCATAGTGTCGATGCCTTCATCCGCTGTGGAATATTACGAGACCATGAGAGACTTCTCTGCAGTTGGATAGTCCAGTGGATGGGTACTTGTCAACACTCCGAAGAATATGTCAGACAGGAGGATAGATAAGGTCATTGCGACCATATTTATCTTACCCTTCGGGCCTGCCCACAGGTCCTTGGAACCTCATTTTCTTGGACCAGTGGTGGATGCTTGCAGGTTGTGTTTGCTTACCCAGCTCCTTCAAGAGGACAAGTTGCATCTCGCCTATGGTGTGCTGTTCTAGAGGTAAGAAGGATGCGAGTGTGTCTGGCCTCTCCACCTTCCCAACCTCGTCCTTCCACTCCTCTTCCTTCGGGTTGAAGATAGGACTCGAACTTACACTGTCTGGTCGCTTATACATAAAGCATTCTTTTCATGTTTTTTTTATCAGAATCATAGAAGCAATCCCGCTCCTTCCTCTAGCAAGGGGAGGAAGGAGACTGGCAATAATGCAAACCCTTCCCAGAACTTTGCATTAATGCCTTCGACTCTGAATATTCTTCACAGCCTTTTTTCGGACGAGTTACGATTCCTCACTCATTTCGAAAAGGCCCAGAAGTCTGACTCTTGATCATGCAGCTCCTATACTCCAATCAAGTTGTCAGAGGCAGAGCACTCCTCCTCGCTCTTACGACCAGGAGTAGCAGCCTTGGTGTGTAGAACTCCAGTCAGTTCTAGAGGCTCACTTTGTCTGATGTGCGCATGCCTTGAGAGAATCATCATCTCGTCTCCCAACATTGGTGGTGAACAATATAGACCATTTGTATGGTTTCTTGGCATAACCCCTCAAAAGGCGAGTGTCATGTGACTACGTCTCCGATGCATGACTGCTCACCTCTCGCTGAGCGCAGTCAGTTGGCAGCTGTTGAAGAGTCTGAGACCGTCATGAGCTACGCTGTGTACTTTGTATTGGTTGATCCAGATCAGTCATTACTTTGTCCTATTGGCGTGTTCCTGTACCCATAAGGATTGACACCCACCATAGTGTCGATGCCTTCATCCGCTGTGGAATATTAAGAGACCATGAGAGACTTCTCTGCAGTTGGATAGTCCAGTGGATGGGTACTTGTCATCACTCCGAAGAATATGTCAGACAGGAGGATAGATAAGGTCATTGCGACCATATTTATATTACCCTTCGGGCCTGCCCACAGGTCCTTGGAACCTCATTTTCTTGGACCAGTGGTGGATGCTTGCAGGTTGTGTTTGCTTACCCAGCTCCTTCAAGAGGACAAGTTGCATGTCGCCTATGGTGTGCTGTTCTAGAGGTAAGAAGGATGCGAGAGTGTCTGGCCTCTCAACCTTCCCGACCTCGTCCTTCCACTCCTCTTCCTTCGGGTTGAGGATAGGACTCGAACTTACACTGTCTGGTCGGACGATTGATGTGGTAAGCTTATACATAAAGCATTCTTTTCATGTTTTTTATCAGAATCATAGAAGCAATCCCGCTCCTTCCTCTAGCAAGGGGAGGAAGGAGACTGGCAATAATGCAAACCCTTCCCAGAAAAATATTCTTCACAGCCCTTTTTCGGATGAGTTAATGATTCCTCACTCATTTCGAAAAGGCCCAGAAGTCTGACTCTTGATCATGCAGCTCCTATACTCCAATCAAGTTGTCAGAGGCAGAGCACTCCTCCTCGCTCTTACGACCAGGAGGAGTAGCCTAGGTGTGTAGAACTCCAGTCAGTTCTAGAGGCTCACTTAGATTCCTCCCACCAATCAGTGAGTCTTCCTCATGTAAAGGACCAAGGGTTTGTATATTGCGTAGGAACAAATCACAGTTTTTGGAAGAAAATTGTATTTCTGGGCCTACCCTGTGTTGCTCCGTAAAATGGTTCCTTTAGCACTCATTTCTAGGTATAAATATTGCTAAATATACCAGAGAATAAAGCTATATGGTAATGCCAGAATATTCTGGCTCGCTCACCTTATTTAAGGTGTCGGTATGGTATCTGGGGCGAGTGTAACCACTATTAGAGGACCCCTGCCATTTAGTCTTCTTCCTTTCTCAATATCCCTCGTCTACAGAGGAGCTGTTCTAGGCCCCCACTACCCACTGCTGCTACGGCTAGCGCTTTGTTTACCATTCCTTTCGTTAGCACTCTCCACGTTGCACATGTTTTTGCTTTCTGTGTTTTCCGTTTAGAGGCCCTTAAATTCCCAGCAGTGGCAGCGGGGAACACAGTTTCCCCTGACACTACATAGCATGGTATTAATTAGTCTAATTAGCCTATGTCTCTCTCTCTCATCTCTCTCCTACCTGCCTCGCCAGCATTCTTGACCTTAGCTCGGTTGTTACTGGGTTGCACACTTAATTTGATTTTCACCTGCATTGTATTATGATCTTTATTATTGTACATATGGATATCTGGTGCAAAATTTTGTAAATAAATTCCTGTTCAGTGGTGTAAGATTCATTTATTGTTAGTTGCCGGATTATCCAACCCTAGTAGTAGATAAGAACTGTAATTTAAGGATATTATTAAAAATCTTCATAGTATTAAGGAAAATTATTAAGTATTGTAGATTGAATAACTTCTATTAAATAATATTTAATAATTATGCAGCTTTCAATTTCCTTACAGTAATTTATCTACACTAACTTTCCAAGCTGGTGGGGCCAATTCTCTGTTACGATTTCACGGAGCGACACAGGGTAAGCCCAGAAAAGGGATTTTGATGAAGGAAAAATCTATTTCTGGGCAGTGACCTGTGTCGCCAAGTGAAACCCACCCTATAATTTCCACACCCTAATCTGGCCCAAGCTTGGGTGCTATCTACAGGAATGGTAAACAAAGCGCTAGCCGTAGCAGCAGTGGGTAGGGGGGCCCTAGAACGGCTCCTCTGTAGACGAGGGATATTGAGAAAGGAAGAAGACTAAATGGCAGGGGTCCTCTAATAGTGGTTACACTCGCCCCACATACCACACCGACACCTTAAATAAGGTGAGCGAGCCAGAATATTCTGGCATTACCATATAGCTTTTTTCTCTGGTATATTTAGCAATATTTATACCTAGAAATGAATGCTAAAGGAACCATTTCACTGGGCGACACGGGCCCTTGCCCAGAGATAGATTTTTCCTTCGTCAAAATCCCTTTTTTCCTAACTATACAAACCTGAGGTCCTTTGGATATTTGCCCACCTTATGCCACCCCTCAATCTGAACCTGGGTCGAGAGGCAAAGTGGAGTGTTTACACCAGGCAGGCTAGCCTACCCGCCTGCCACACTATAGTTACTGCCTAACCACCTTGTTCAAGAATTTAACAGACGTAATTCCAGCTACGCTGAAAGTAATTCCTTATGTAAAGGACCTCAGGTTTGTATAACTAGAAAAAATACAATTTACTTCCAAAAATTTTGATATTTTGTGCAATTTGTATTCCTTGAAAATGAAGGGACTTCTATAACTTTTCTAAAAACATTATGGCTGTATATGAATAATTCTTGGGATTTTAAAGCTTTATTTTCAGTATTTGCCATTTACCCCCCTTCGAGGCTGACTTATTTGGTGCCAAAATTAAGTCTTGTAGCATTGTTGAATTGTTAATGCATTAATAGTTTTATCATTATTGCTACTGACACTTATTTTTTCAGGAGGAGCAAGAAAATTACAGTACTTTCAGAAAGTGCATGACCAGTGTGAGCATTGAGTAGGTGTAATGTCCATCAGTTTAATGAAAAATGAGAGAGCAAGGAAGGCCATGGTGGAATACATCAAAGGTAAATGGGTCTGTATGCAGTGGTTTGGAACAGAGTCCATCTTCAAAATCCAGTACCATGGTGTCAAAACCTGGGAAGCCTCCAGCGATTTTGGTTAAAAAAGAACCTGTAAACTCATTTCCCCCATGTTCTTTATGTAAACCTCCAAAATTCTCACCAGTGCTCTTTCCATCAGTCAAAAAATCTTCAGTCATAAATTCTGTTGTGAAAACAGAACCATCTGACATTAAAAGTGAACCAGTGGCATATATTGAGCGTGCCCTTGTGAAAGGAGAATTTCCTCATGATTTTAATTGGCCTCAAATAAAGTGGGAACCTCTAGTTATACAGAATCATATAAAGAATGAAACAAAGCAAAACCATTACAGCCTAAAGCCTTTGTCCGAGATGAAACTAAAGCTCAAGAATACAGCACCACAAACAAAGAAGAAACGGGCCCCCTCCATATTCGAATTATATATATACACAGGACATCCATGGACCACATGGTGCATCAAGTAAGTTCTTTCTGTGTTACATTTAATACTAACCCTTTTAGTCAGTAAATAAAAGTTTGATAATTATTTGTCTTGGAGATACGTTTTTAAAGAATATTCTTTCACTTAAAACAATGTTTCTATCTTATCCTCAGAGATACATTTTTAAAGAATATTCTTACACTTAAAACAATGTTTCTATCTTATCCTTCAGTCTTCCATTGACTGATGGTTTAATTTCATTTGTTACTCTAAATGGCAGAATACCATAAAGTAACTGCAACTTAAAAGATGCTTTTGGGGTCTTGTGCCTCTTCAGTAAGCAAGTTTGCTAAGTAACAAAGACAAAGACCCAGTCTCACACCCTGCACTTGAATATTTCTAGATATATTAAAGTTAACAGTAATTCCACATGTCAGTAGTGTAAACTAACTTGACTTTACACTTAAAGTTCAGTTTAAGAGAAATATAAAAGAAATTTTCCCACCCAAAGTGGTAACATAGCAAAAAAATAGGTTTTGACAAAGGAAAAACCTATTTTTATATAAGTAACATACCAAGTAATTACATTGCTATTATTTCTACTCGTGTAGCAGCTCAAAATTTAAAAGCTGCGTCAGTGCTTCTATTGTTTTTGTGTATGCGACAGCCCCACCCACTATTGGGGGAACAATAAGTAACTACACAGCAAGAGGGCTCAATTCATTTCTGCCAGCATTCGGTAACATTTCTCTGTTTTGAATTCTCTCATCAATTTCTTGTTTGTATTAAAGGATCTTGTGAAGTATTCCTACATATGTATAGCTTCTATTACAAGCACTAGCTTAGTATGACGTCACAAGCGCCTTCAACGGGGTAGCAAGGTGTGACCTATGGGTCGGCTCCCCGTATTTAGGGGCTTTTGATGAGGAAAAGGCTAATTGGAGGGGTTGCTGTAGTAGAGTTTAACACTCGCCCCAGATTATACAGACACCTTTTATATAGGTGAGCGAGTCAGATAGTTCTGACATGTCCAATTTAGCATTTCTCTGGTATTATAGCAATATTTTACTAGAAATAGTGCTAAAGGAGACATATTTCACTGGGCGACACTGCTTCCTCGCCCCGAAATAGATTTTTCCTACGTCAAAATCCCTTTTATAACCAGTTTAGTTGGACCTACTTGTGACTTCATTATGTCTGATTGTAGTTCCTATAGTATTAGGTACTGTCAGGAGACTGACTAAATCTACTTACGACTCCCATACAATCTGTACTAGCTGTAGGTAACATTCATTTGTTCCGATACGAATACAAACCATCGGTCCTTTAACAATAGGAATGTAACTTGCGGCAGCTGGAACCGGTCGTAAGCTTTGAACAAGGGAGTTTGGTAGTTAACTGCTTGTCCGACAGTCAGCGCACCGCACCACCCGACTGGGAGGTGAAGATTCTCTTTGCTTTTGGCCGCTCTGGGTGAACACCAGGCACGCGCGGGTGGACGCCAAACGCGCGCCAGTTGACGCTCGGGTGGACGCTGATGTGTACACTCGTCGATGCTCGCGTGTTCTTGCTTACACTCTTCAAGACTCTTCACACCTTCAAGAGGCGAACTTTGTTTCTTCGTTAAGGAAGTTTCTACTTCTGTACCAAGTAGGAGACCCCCTTTTACGAGAGGGAGCCTCAGGGTTTGATTGCTTCGCGGTCTGTTAAGGACCCTTCTCCTGTTCCCGTGTAGGAGACAGAGTCCTTAAGCGATTCGCAACCTATGAATGAAGAAGAGACTACTTCGTCATCATCTTCATCTATTAAGGTATCGACCTGCCTTCTATAAGACTGGTTTGCTGACAAGTTTCGGCCCTCGGTCCCTTTCTCTCCTCTCTCGAATATTTGCTAGTATGCTATCAGTTTTGAAATATTTAAGAAAAATAACAAATTATGTATGAAAATCCAAATATTCCTTGAACACATATAAAGTAAATGTTTTCAAGATAATTTAATGGTCGCTACTCATTGTAGACCTACTTATATAGTACCAGGTGGTTGTTGTTGCACCGACACTGATAAGTCACACATGCGCTCCTCACACGTTGATATCGGTGGGCGCATTCTACTTTTGTATATACATATTTAAATTTTTTCAGCGTTGAGGGTAAAAGCAATCAAATATGACTGTATTTAAAACTGTATGTTTGCTTTGCAAGCATTATTAATGTTACATTTTTTTTTTATTTATTTAACATTTGAACCGAGGTTTGATGGCGACTTTGTTTTGGTCAAATGCTTCAGCAATGAGTGAACGAAAGTTTTGAAAATGTTTCGTAAGGGTTTTTCTGAAATTTGGCTACACGTGACATTTTCTTACAATTTTTAAATATATGACAGATTTCACTCTTATGAAACATATTTATGGCCTTAGTGTATGCGATAATCGCGTTTTCGCATTGAAATAAAAGATAAATATGGAGATAACAGGATACCGAAGACGATAGTTCAAGCCAAACTGGATGTTCCCACCCGTTCTTCTCTATCCTGGGGTTGGCCGCCTACTGTGAGATATTCTTCCTTCAGCAGCAGTGCTTTTCTCAAATGCTAGAAATTCCAGGAATTCAAGCATTCGGCGAGATTCCCAATTATCTGGGATTCTCGTCTAGCCCACTCTGGACCGTGGTTTCGCCCAAGTGGTGTTTGCAGATCATAGAAAACCAGAACACTCTGAGAGTACTAGAAATTCCGAAGAATTCTAAGCACTCTGTGAAACCCCACCGAATTCGTCAGACGATCATCGGGTGGTGGTCCTCCCGATTCCCGTAGAAATCGAGGATGGGGCAAGTATCCTTCCTCAACGATAGGGACTTACATCCGGTAGGACCCGAAGGTCCCCCCAGGAACGCAGTCCCCAACGTGGAATCCTATGGAGAGCGCTCTGCAGGATCCCTCCCCTTTCCCTCGTAGCCTAGGGAGAGAGGGAATGGGGAGGAAGATTGGATACTCGCTCGCCTTCCCAGCGGAACTAGCAGTTGGAGAAGCGAGTACGAGCAGCCATCACCGTGCGGTGATGGTCGCTCAGAGTCTAGGAAAACGTTACTGTCAGGAGAAAAAGTTTTCCCGAGGAGGGTTACGACTCGTACTGTAGGCTAAGCGTCTGCCGCCACCGTGACCGTCGTCTGGGTGGGGCTGAGCGAGCACCTGACAAGAGAGAGCCGATACCGTCCTCCGACACGTCACAGTCCTCGTCGAGGCCGAAACCTATCAAGAGGACCGAAAGGGGAGCGCACCCTGTTCTCGAGTGCGTGGCCCAGACGGACCGTCACATGAACAGCGGTGATGGTCCCTCCGAGAGTCTGGGAAGTGTCATTTGTCCTCGTCAGCCCCCCACGATCTCCTCCAACCACTTGAGCGAGGATCTGTTGGTCCCAAGACCGAACCAGGCTCGTGGCCGGATCGTAAGAAGTGCATTCCTCACGGTCACTCCTGTTCGCCTCGTTCCTCCCGGTGTAGCCTGAGGAGGTTGAAGGGACAGGTGAGGGAGACCTGATACTCCTACCCTGCCTACTAGCAGAACTAGTAGGCTGGGAGGACTGCAGGCGATCGCCACGAGCTGCAGGTCTGGATCAGCGGCTTCTTGCGGAGAAACGCTGGACCAAGGAATGGAGCGTCGGTCTCTATGTCAGGGGAGCTGTTACGAGAGCTCCTCCCCTGCCTACCAGCAGAACCGGTAGGCTGGGAGGGCTGTAGGCGATCATCAACCGCGGTAATGGTCGAGCTGCTGGTCTGGACCAGCAGTCTTCCTGCCCTTCAGGAGATCTACTGGCGATCGAGCTGCAGGTCTGGTGGCGCAGCTCTCCTGGGGAGAGTGGCTAGACCGAGAGCAGCGGCAACGGTCCCGAGCGTCAGAGGAGCTGCTGCTGGTTCCCCTATCCATCCTGTCCCGGCGGGAGCGGCGGTCAGGGGACCGGCAGAGTCCGATGTCGCAATGGGAGCGCGCCCCTCACAATCACTCCTGATCGCCTCGCCCTTCCCGGTGTAACCCGAGGAAGTTGAAGGGATAGGAGAGGAAGGCCTGACGCTCCCCCCCCACTGGCAGGACCAGTGTGCTTGGGGGGCTGCAGGCGATCGCCAACCCGTGGTGGCGATTGAGCTGCAGGCCTGGTCGCGCGGCTATCCTGGGGAGGGCGGCTGGACCGAGAACAACGGCCCAGGTCCCGTGCGTCACAGTAGCTGCTGCTGGTCTCCCTACCCTTCCGGTCCCGATGGGAGCGGCGGTCAGGAGACCTGCAGAGACCACTGTCACGGTGGGAGCGGTGCCTGTTCTCACGGCATGTCGAACCGCCAGCCCGTGGCCAGTCTGGGACCGTCACGGCAACCCTGGTAGCCTGCGGTTCGCTACGAGAGTGATCGCTGGCCTGGCGAGAGTCACCTGAGCAACTCTCGCCAGCCTTCCGCTCCGTGCCTCGGTCCTGGCGCCGAGCGAACTCGGAAGCCTGAGCCTTGGCTGTACGGTTGCCCGCAGGAGACCGTACATTCGGTACCTCTCACGAACGAGAGGCCGAGCCAGAACCTGGTGTAGAGGTAGGACCTCTAGCACCAGACGAGGAAGTACCGGTGTTAGCCGGTACCCCTCTTCTTCCTTGCGGAAGGAGAGACGGGCCCCGCTCCCGAAGGAGCAGGAGGACCAGCGGAAGAACCCCCCCGTCCCACCGGAGTGAGACGGGCCCTTAAAAGTTCCCGAAGGAGACTTCTTAGGGGGTAGGAGGCAGTCTTCTTCTTCCTCGGCTTGGAAGCCTTGGAAGTTGAAGGGGAAGAGGTGGCAGCAGGCAACGACGAAGAAGACGACGACGACACCTTCCTCTTCTTCTTCGTCAGCTCCCTCAGGAAAGACGTCAGGTCCTCCATCCAGGTTGGAGTCGGGGCTATTGACGGGGCAGCAGCCAGCGACATCCTGGGTACCGGCGGCACCGAAAGTCAGGGGCTGGCAGGGCGAAGACCCCGAAGGGGGAGGCACACCCCTCCTCGGTACGGCAGCGATCGGGGTCTGTACAGCGGCCGTAGGAGTCACCGACATCACATGTTGTGTGTAGACCAGGTGGGGAGGGGCGGCATACCCTGGTGGTGGTCACCGTTCCATGGGTGACCGGAACAGCACCCGCCAGAAGATGCAGCAGCCCTGAACACTCAGTGTGCCCTGGAGACCCAGCGAAAACCATACCTGGCCGAGGTCGTCGCCCGCAGCAGGAGCACCTGAGGAAGCAAAAAAACAAACGGGTAGTAGTAGGAGTTCCCCCTTGCACAGGGGGGAACAAGTCCCCCCCGAACGAACGGAAGACCCCGAGTACAATTGGTTGTCGGGGTATCCCGCCCCCTCCTCTCCACTCGACGGATCGGGCAAAGAGAAGGAGCGAGACACCCCCCCGAAGGGGAAGGAGCCATACGTGAGAGCTGGGATGGCGGCAGGAAGGAAGAAGACGTGTCTGTGACCAAGGGCGTTGCCGGAGAACCCTCCGAAAGACTCCCTGGCAGGCTTACGTCGCTTCCTCCTACCCTCATAGAGCACCCACTGCTCCTCCGACCAATTATTACACACAACGCAGGGCTCATAACTCATGAGGATCAACCTCTGGAAAAGAGCGAAAGGCCCCACACTTACGGCCCTCCACACCAGGCCAAACTCTGCGGCTGATGGGGGGGCGTGGGGACGTCTCCAGCTGTCGGACAAGCAGTTAACTACCGAACTCCCTTGTTCGAAGCTTACGACCGTTCCAGCTGCCGCTAGTTACCTTCCTATTGTAAAGGACAGATGGTTTGTATTACGTATCAGAACAATATCGTATTTTGATTAATGATCGTTTATCGTACAGATGGTCAAATTACCGTACTCGTACAATAATTATCGCGTGTCTGGGAACCCTGGTCCGCAGTCCCCACGAGTCAACAGGAGGAGAGAGACCGAGGCGCCAAAAGTGGAAGGCGGTAAGAGAGGAGTTACAACAAAGCTCCCGCCTCGTCCGAAAGCGATCGTACAAACTTGAAAGCATTCCTATATGAAACATTAAGAAATCGCTGAAGCTAGAATATCTAACTCGGCGAGAACTCTAAATACTACGGACATTGTAGACTTGAAAGAGAAACATTAATCGAGGCAGTTGTAAGAGATTTGCCGATAGCCGAAGAGGAAGCACACAGAACAAACTAGCATTACGAAGAAAAAGGAATATGCTAGCATACAAGAATTTAGAATAACCAAAACATGAGAGATAAACAGTCAACCGAGTCAACATATCTAAACGTGTAAAACTCACTACAGATACATTATCATCTCAATAAAATGTCTACACCTATATCATATTATTAAGCCTATGCATGCTAACACCTCAAACTAGGTGTTGAAGACGACATAATGCCCCTATGGAGCGAGCATTAACGCTAACCAAAACTCTTTAATGGTCCTTTGGCGAACGCTTTAAACGAGATTCAGACCATGAAAAGGGCGAAGTAGGTATTGGAGGGCACAGAATCCCATCGTCCCGAGAACTGACCCGGTTCCCTGGCAGCGGACGTTTCCAACTGTCGCAGGGCAGTCCTAGGCTCAGGCTACGCACAGACGAGGGCACCACCACCTTACTTCTAATAGAGAACACGAAAATGAGAGCACACTGGAGGGATTCGGAACGTTCCCGTCACGAACTAAGTTCAAATTGTATTAGAACTAAAAATAGGTTAATGTTCTACCTTCTCGTTACACTTTTCCTGAACCGAATGGGGAGTAGAAGGCGGAGCTACAATGGAAGTCAATACTAGCCTACTAAAATGCCTAGTCTGAGTAGGGATAGCCTGACAGGCTTAAGCCCTGATCTAACCGATTGCTTTCGCAATCTATTAGTTTCAGTCTTCCTATATCTGACATATTCAGGCATAAATTTCTCAGAACAATTCCCTACATTCTTCACATCTAGTAGTTCCAAAATCGAACCCTGTACCCCTGCCAGTACAAAGGAATGTTGATAAACTTCCAATATCACCATCCTGGTTACACCAAAACATTCCTACAAAGCCTGATGTTATTGGTTTTACTTACGCTGGAAGATATCCTAGGAAAATGAAATTACAATATTGTAAAAAGGTGTAAAACAGCCAAACTTCATAGAATACCAACAATCGCCTAGCCGCAATGGCGGCAAGGAGAATTCTGACAAGAGCTAAAACATTTGAAACACCTGGTGGAGAACAGGTAAACTAGGCAAGTCATCCGGCCAGCCATTGAATTTTTTTTCTTTTTGAATGCCGACTCGCCTAATCGGCGGGGAGATATAGCTAACTTGACAGTAGGTAAGATTCATCTCAAATAAAAAGGATTAATTAAAAGAGGGCTGGATGGCCCGCCTCCACGGCCTCTGCATGCCTGGACCCCCGGGGAACGTCATGTCAACCCTGGGCACCGGATGATCGCTGCGAGAGCGATCGCCGGTCTGGCAAGAGTCACCCGAGCGACTCCTACCATCCTCCGCTCCATGCCTGGGTCCTGACACGGTGAGTGAACTTCACAGTCTGGACCCTGGCTGTACGGTCCCGTAGGTGACCGTACACTCGGTAACGCTCACAAGCGGGCGGCCGAGACGGTTCCTGGTCCGGAGGTGGAACCTTCGGAACCGGGAGAGGAGATACCAGCGGTGGCCGGTACCTCCATGGTCCCCGTCTGCTTCCTCCCCAAGGAAGGAGAGACGGGCCCCATTCCCGAAGGAACAGGAGGACCTGCGGAGGACCCACCTGTCTCACCGGAGTGGGACAGACCCTTTGAAGTCCCGTGACGAGACTTCTTTTCTTAGGGGGGGAGACCATGAAGAAATGATGATCTCGAAGAGGAGGATGACACTTGATGAGCTCTCTTCCTCTTCGGTTTCTCCTTCTGCCAGACTTCTACCATCAGGAGTAGATAACCTCACAGGGCAGCGCGACAGCTTCGTCCAGTGACACAACTCCCGGGTAGTGGTGGTGATGAAAATGATTATCAGCAGGGGATTGGTACACACACTCGAGGATCGGTACGCAACATGCTACGAGTCATAGGTACAATTCCAAGGTTAGGATCACCAATACGAAGAGCATCCAACCAATACTGATGAAAACAATCACCACTAGTCTGTAAAATAAGGAAAAAAATATTAAAGTAATGAGGATACTCCTCACACATCCAAGGGCGCCACCCTCCGAAGTGAGAGATCCCCCAACATTAGCACCGCACGCCCATCCTTCTACCTTCTCCCGATAGTAAGTGAAAGGAAGAAGGAGAAGAGAAATTACCATAACAACAAAACAGGGACAAACCTTGAAGTTCCCTTGGTAATTCCCAAGCGTAGGCGTAATTTCCGGATGAATACATTGTTACAGGATCAAATCACTTAAGTTAAATTCATGTCTCATCCTCATGATAAATACATATCTCGTCCTCATGCAGGTCTGAGCCAGTGTTAAAAGGCAAAAGAATGTAAATATGTTGGCATACCTTAGCCGCCGGCCCTTAATACAAGTAGAGGGGCGGTTACAAAGGCTATCACAAAAAGTGGGTTTGTATATTAATTGAAAAACCAAGGACAAACCTTTGTTTAGTATTAATATCAAACACCGTACATGCATAATTATTTAAATACAAAAAATTTACCAAAAGGATCCCACCGGGAAAAAAGATTAACAACCAGTCAGCCGGAGCTCACAAACACACATCTTCCTCGGAAGACGGCCGAAAGTAAAGTAGAGTGTTTACATCCGGGCAGGCTAGCCTGCCCCACGGTAGTTACTGCCTAACAACCTTGTTCAAGATTCAACGGCCGTAATTCCAGGTATGCCGAAGTAAATTCCTATTGTTAAAGGACCAAAAGGTTTGTATTACGTATCGAAACAATTCATTTTTACCTTGTAATCGGTGGTTTTATCCTTACTGCCATCACAACTGAAACTCCGCAGTGGTTAGTATTTGATTGTAAGTATACACATTTTGGTCTTAATTTACTCCACGTTGCACTTTAACCACGTTGCTGTTCCTGGTTCCTAATTACTCACTCCGCAAACACAGTTACGAGCAGCAGACGACAACACTGATTATAGGTGCAAAGCTTTATTCCCTTAATTGTTTACTTTACTCATTATTTAGTTTAACTTTACTTCAAAATGTTTATTTAATTCATGTCTATTATCCCTTTTATGCAACCAAACTAACCCCGAAAAATTACAAATATTTCGGATGTATACTTACGAGCAGACGACACGAGGAAAAATGACTCATCGTTGCCAATCTAGTGGAGAGTCCCACATACGCCGACGCATTTACAAAATGTTTCCATGAATTCTAGTTGTCATATTAATGCAGTAATGATAAAATTGCTATAATATGTATATACGTATAGTAAAAATAGATATGCTAATTTCACTTATTTCCCCGGTTTTGTGTAAGACTCATACTCAGTTTGGAGGGTAAACTCATACCAATTGACAACACTGATAAACAATTGAAGAGCGCAAAACGCCCCAAAGAATGCTGTAGTCCCCTTCGATAAGTGCTGGTTAGAGGTTGGGATTTCGATTGTTGTGATGAAAGTGCCCCAGCGTCTATAGGTACAAGTGGTGTGCGGATTTAGCACAGGAATGGGAAGTTTATTGACACAAGTGACGCCGCAAACATCGAGATGGCGTCAATCTTCTAAATATTTCGAGTTGTAAGTAAAAATTCCGAAAGCGTTTTGCTGAAGTTTGCACTGCGTTTGCCACCCTTTTCACTACCCTCTGTTTAAAGCTTTAAATTAGGCCTTAATTTCCAACTTTGGAGAAAATAGCCTACTTACTTCGAAAGGAGAGTAGAGGTCTTTAGCTCCGTCTCTCACCAACAAGTCGCGACCAATGCCCATATCCAGTGTCAGGACGCGTTATAAGCTAAGTACTTTTTTGGAGGGTGGCATGCCGTGATCGTCGGTGAGTGTAGCCAGGCCATGCGGTTGTTTACCCTACCTATATAACATTATGTTGACAAAATTTCAATCTTTTGAATGGTATGGTTAAAGTTGTAATTGTATTCTTGTCTCACCAATTAAATATTGAGTGAATAAGGCCTGGCCAGCGCGATGACAATGGATCGTCTGCGGTTGTTTACCCTATGGCAGTTTGTTTACGTTTCTTGGTCCTGAACCAAAACTTTGAAGATTGTTTAGTCGAAGTAGCCTTTGGCAGTTGATGTTTCCCTATGTTATTTTACTTAGTACTTTACAAAAGTTTAAGGTAATACTATTTGGTAGATCTAGGGTACTTATCCGCGGCGGCCTAGACTATGGCAGTTGGGGTTTTTCTATGCAGTATTACCTACTGAACAAGAATTTTAAGTCATATTTATTCGGACAACTGTAATTAACCCCCAGGGGCCAGTACTAAACACGGCGAAATACATTGGACGCCCCAATCCCCGAGTGGATGTCGCATCCGCGGTTACGTTCCTTGCAGTCCATGCGGACTGCTCCTGTAGAAATACCTAGTAATATTTTGCCGGTATACTGTAGCTAATCTGTTACTTACCTGTGAACTCTGTACATCGGTACATACCACTCCTTGTACCATCATGTACTAGGCTAGTCTTCAAAGGTAAATGACTTGTTTAATTACAGTAAGTAAAATAACATAGGAAAACGTCAACTGCCATAGCTTACTTTACCGCGGAATGCGGGCTTTGAATTACCCATGCAGCAGTCCTAACCCAGCTGACTCGCCCATCAGCTGACCTAGGCTAACCTCTAAACATAGGGCTACCTACTCTTCCACATTTCAGCTCGATCTCGTTGACCAATACAAAGGTACTAGGCTAGTATAGGCTAGCTAATCAAGGAAATGTCATGGTTACGCTGCTTTCTTTCGACATGATTTTGTGATGGATTACAGTGTCTTATTAGGCCTAAGTTTACCTTTATCCCTTTGTTTCACTTGCGTTGCCTGGACTCGTCCACGCTGGTTGTCTCTACCGTAAACCAAGACATTTACCTTATTTTCACCCTTCTCTATTACCTACTTTGCGATTACAAAAAAAGGGCACCACGCAGAAAAGCACTAGTATAAGTACATGTTGGGTAATTACCTTATGTCCACTCTATGACATCATACGATAGAATATAGTACACGCCAAAATGAAAGAACGTCAGCAGAGCGCCGTTCTGAGATTGGACAGTGGTCATTCAACTGGAGGACATGCCAAAAGTGGAAGGAAACTCTTGTCACATTTGCGAAATACGGGCGAAAAAATATCACTTATAATTAAAAATAATTAGTAATCATTAATTAGTAAATCACAAAATCTAAAGTAAAATTAATGATAAAGAAATTAACACCTTTTCTTTTAATGGAAATGAATATTAAATGTCATTTTAAGACCGCCTATCTTGAATCCTTATATAACTTCCCTATCTTAGGGACACCAAAGTATCCCTAAAAACACCATCCTACACCGAACATACATTAAAATATCACCCTATTACTGCACATGTTAACCTTTGAAATGTTATTAATACTATTTTAAAGTAAATCTTACATTTGTCGCGGGAGGATTTTCCCTACACCATGACATTAAGATACAAGAATAAGAATACTATTTGTACTAGGGTAAAACATCAGCGACTACCAATCCTTATCACGGGGTACAGGTCTTATTCACTCGATATTTAAATGGTGAAAAAAGAATACAATTACAACTCCAAGCATACCATTCAAAAGATTGAAGTTTCGTCAACATAATGTGATATATGAAAGCCCCATACGAACTAAAATAAGCATGTGACGCTCTTCGTAAAAATATTTTTTCAAGGCAGTTTTGAAATCCAATATGGCGGCTACCATGGGATGTACCGGTTTTGAACAGTGACGAAAATCATCTTTCCCAGCGATCATTTGAACAATGTTAGCGTATGTATGTAACGTTTATTGATCTTACTCAAGTTTGCAGTTGTAATCAGCACAATAAAACAACATTTTGTTGCCTATATTACTGAAAGTATGAAACTTTTTATTCCCGGGGTCATGGTTAGAACTGAATTCATTCTTACCTTGTAATCGGTGGTTTTTATCCTTACTGCCATCACAACTGAAACTCCACAGTGCTTATTTGATTGTTATTATACACATTTTGGTCTCGGTTCACTCCACATTGCACCTTAAACCCGTTGCTGTTGCTGGTTCCTAAGCGCGCGTGCCACAAACACAGTTACGAACAGCAGACGACGAAACTGCAAAGTTTTATTCCCTAAATTGTTTACTTTACTTGTTATTTAGTTTAAATTTACTTTATTCAAAAATTTTAATTTAATTCATGTATATTATCCCTTTTTTGCAACCAAATTACCCCGAAAAATTACAGATATTTCTAAAGTAGATACAATCAAATGTTTCTAACGTTTTCGTACATCTGGCTGCCGAAAACCATAGAGGAACGATTACGGATAAGTGCATAGAGGAGCAACTACGGAGAAGTGAATTATACATATTTTTTTTTTTTTTTGCTTTTTTGTTTTTGCTAGCACTTTTCATAGATTTCAGTCTACATTAGTATTTTGAATTTCTTTAATAACCGTATGCCAGAAATAAATGTAACCTTTAAAGTTTGCATGCTTTAATGTTTGCATGCTAAGAATGGCAAAATCATCGTTGCCACATTAGTAGAGGCTTCACACATACGCTGTTTCATTATTATAAACAGTTTCCATGAATTCTAGTTGTCATAGTAATGCAATAATGATAAAATTGCTTTAATATTTATGTATATATACTTCCAATACATAGCCTAATTTCACCAATTTCAATGTTTTGTGTGTAGTCTTATACCCAGTTTGGAGGGTCAACACATACCGAATGGCAACAGAGAGAGAGAGAGAGAGAGAGAGAGAGAGAGAGAGAGAGAGAGAGAGAGAGAGAGAGAGAGAGAGAGAAAGGAAGGCGAAGGAACGAAGGAAAGGGGTGGCGGTGGAGGGGGGGGGGAGAGGGTAGGTGGAGCTTTATACGCGTGTTCGTATCCATTTCTGCATAATGGAGTTTTTGACTCTTGGTACAAGGGCAAGTGTCATTATTCTTTACGATTAGTGATTCATGATACCCTTATAAATTACGGCACTGGGTGTAATGCACTATAGCAAAATCTCGTTCTGATACGAGTGTTCGTTACAGAAATAGGTATTGCCCAAAAACGTGCTTGCACTGTCTCTGAAACCCATAGTAGGTATGCTGCTTAGTTGTCAATCAAGTTTTTTGTAATAAGGTATTGTTTACAAAAAAGCTATTGAATAAATTTGTATTTTTCTCAATCAAAACATATGCCCCTCAATGCTAACTTTCCTCTTTTAACGACTTTCTGGTCATTGCAAATTCGGTACGAAAGTCAAGATGTCGTGACGTCATAATACAGGACTTAAAAGATCGTTCTAATTCCAAAAAATAATTACTTAAATTTGAGTCTGAATCGAGTTACTTTTTCAATAACGAATATTTTCAAATTAATCATCATAAATATGTAAAATATTGATGTTTTACTATTTATTTAAAAAATTATCGAAGTGCACGCTTCGTCGTCGTCTTCTACAAAACAGTTGTTTACTCGGTGAGGAAAAGTTTTCCGTTTGTTGTGATAAAAGTGCCCCAGCGTCTGTGGGCACAAGTGGTGTGCGGATTTATCACAGGAAATGGTTAGTTTATTGACACAAGCGACTCCGTAAACATCGAGATGGCGTGAATCTTCTATACCTCGAGTTTTAAGTAAAAATGTTGAACGCATTTTGGTGAGATTTGCACTACGTTTGAGACCGTTTTCAGTACCCTCTGTTTAAATCTTAAAATTTGGCCTTAATTTCTAACTTTGGAGAAAATACTTACTTCGAAAGGAGAGTAGAGATCTTTAGCTCCGTTTCTCACCAACAACAAGTCGCGACTGATGCCCATCTCCGATGTCAGGACGCGTTATAATGTACTTTTTTTGGGATTGTACACGCTGACCGAACATGGTCCACTCTGGACCCTACGGTTATTTACCCTATACATATACACTTTTGTCAGTCTTCTTGCCTGCAGACACAGGTCGGAGAATGGTACTGTGTCATAGTTGACACGGTGGGTATAAAGACTAACGTTTACGCTGCCTGGAAAATAGGGTAGGCCTGTCCTACCTGCTATTACATGATATTCCTTGTGTGTATGGGTCTTACTACTGATGAGGCCAGGTGATGTCTTCCCACTGGGAGGCAGTTGAAGTGCTGATTTCCATTTTAGGGGTATTGAAGAAAATTCCTGGTATTCAGCCCGCTTCTTTATTACTCATTACATCATGCCAAATTTCTCCCAGGCCTAGTCTCCTGGACTTGATTAATTTACCTAGTCTTCAGAAATCCTGGACTAGATCCCTGGAAATATTCATTTTAGGGTAAAACACCACGGAAGGCCAACCCTCACCACGGTGGACGGGTCTTATTCACTCGATATTTAATTGGTGAAACAAGAATACAATTGCAACTCTAAGCATACCATTTAAAAGATTGAAGTTTCGTCAACATAATGTGATATATGAAAGCCCCATACGAACTAAAATAAGCATGTGAGCTCTTCGTAAAATATGTTTTCATACAATCAACTTACCTGTCAGATATATACATAGCTAAGACTCCGTCGTCCCCGACAGAAATTCAAATTTCGCGCCACTCGCTACAGGTAGGTCAGGTGATCTACCGGCCTGCCCTGGGCGGCAGGACTAGGAACCATCCCCGTTTTCTATCATATTTTCTCTGTCGCCGGTGGTACAACATTGTTGTTATTACCTCCTGACTTAGATTCATTTTTCAACCTTTGATCAACGTTTTTCGGCTTTTTGGTGACGTATTTGGATCGTGTTTTGGCATTCGCTACTGTGGACTGTTTTTGGAATAACTCTTTTGGATTTTTCTCAGTATGTCTGATTCTAATGTGAGTGTGAGAATGTGTGTGAATGTAGGCTGCAGGGTGAGGATACCGAAAGCTTCGGTTGATCCTCACACTGTATGCCGTAAATGTAGGGGGGTTCAGTGTTCTGCTATTAATACTTGTAAGGAATGCGAGGGATTGAATGCAGAAGAGTGGAAGACTTTGACTTCTTATTTGAAGAAGTTAGAGAGGGATAGAGTTAGACGGCTGAAAGGTGTGTGTTCAAGGCCTATTGAGCCGTTCACGGATAATTCTAATCCTACTGATGTAGATTCTCCCTATATATCTCATTCTCAGAGTGCTTTTTCGGATTCGGCATCGGAAATCGCCAATCTGAAAGCTACTATTAGAGACATGAAGTCCAAGATAGCTGACTCCAAAGGTAAGGCTAGTGATAGTGAACATTTCAGTGAAGTGAGTTCTCTCAGTGTTGTGGAGGGGGCGTTTGATCGTCCCTGCGACGTCCCCAGCGGCCTTAGACCTCTTACAAGCTCCCATGCCCAGAGGAGAAGGAAAGTCGAAAGCTTAAGGAGGTCGTGGGGAATCCCCAACGGTCAGACGTCCCTTCAGCTAGCTCTGCTTCATGGCAGGCGGCTCAAGGGCGCTATAGAAAAAGCGTCCTTCGCGAGTGTTTCTCGTCCTCTCCCTCTCCCTCACCTAAACGAGGGTGGAAGGAGTCGAACTTATCGAGACCGCTGAAGCGTCATATGAAGCCCGACATAGATTCGAGCCCAGAGCGCTTCTCAGATGACGCTCCGTCTGCTATTAAGAAAGCGAAGGTGGCGTCAGCGTCACCTGACGCTTGTGCGGAAGTACCCCTTCATTCTTCTTCCCCGAGTGATGACGAAAGGCGTCATGCACTAGACGTGGGAGGGAAAGCGTCAAGAAAGATAATTATGGCGGTTCAGGAACAACTGTCATCTCTTGTGGGAGTTTTAGCGCCCCGTCGGAAGGACGTGACGCTTCCAATTAAGAAGTCTCGTCCTCTCTCACCTGCTCGAAGAGAAGCGTCAGACAGACGTGAAACTGCTAAACGTCTTGCAGAAGCTGCGAGTTCGAGAGCTAGAACGGGGGCTTACGAGAGTTTCGTAAAGCCAGAGAAACGTAAGACGTCTTTTAGAAGTGAAGAGAGAGCGGAGCGTCTTCCAGGCGCGAAGGGTCATCAAGACGTCAGCAAGAGACGTCAGCCATGACGCTCGGAGAACGGGAAGCGTCATACAAGGCGTCTTCTAAAGTTCAAGAGAAGCCGGAGCTTGTGACGCCTTCCAAGTCTTTTAAAGCGGGAAAGAGGAAAGAGTATCATTCCCTTAGCCCCTCTCCTATTAGGAGTTTGTCTCCTCCAGAAGAGGAAAGTTCAGAAAGGAGAACGGAGACTCAGATAAATCCCGAGTTGGAGGAAAACTCGGATGATGAAGATCATGGAAGAGAGGGTTTGTCCAACTATAAGGTTTTGACTACCCTGCTTCTTGAGGAGTATGGAGACGAGTTGACTCCTGCTGCTCCTCCTTCTCCGCGCTCGCTCTTTTCCAGTGCTAAGACGAAGAAGCCCTCGTCTTTTCTAAACATGAAACCCACCATCTCGATGAAGCAGGCATTACACGCCTTAGACTCATGGATGAAGTCTAAGAAAGACTTAGTCAGGACAGTCTTTTGCATGCCTCCAGCAAGATTAGCTGGGAAAAGAGGCATATGGTATAAGACGGGAGAGAATATGGGTATCGCTCTCCCTTCTACAACAGAGGCAGATTTTTCGACTTTGGTTGACGCTTCAAGGCGTCCAAGTCTCAATTCTGCACGAATTACATGGAGTATTTCTGAACTGGATCATCTCCTCAAGGGACTCTTTCATGTATTGGAAGTCTTCAACTTCTTAGATTGGTCCCTTGGGGTGATGTCCAAGAAAGCCCATGATTCAGAAGGAATCGAACCTGAAGCCCTGTTATGCATTTTGTCTTGCATTGACAAAGCGGTACAGGATGGTTCTTTTGAAGTCTCTTCATTATTTGGAGCAGGTCTTTTAAAGAAAAGGACGGTGTATGGCGCCTTCTTAACAAAGGCAGTCTCGCATGCTCAGAGGGCAGCTCTACTGTATGCGCCTCTTTCTGACTTTTTGTTCCCTTCTCAGTTAGTGAAGGACGTTGCTCACTCTTTAACTGAGAAGGCGACTCAGGATCTTCTGACGCAGTCAGCTAGGAAGAAGAAACCTGTTTCGGTATCTGACAAGAAAGGACCTAGTACATCAATGCAGCCCTTTCGAGGTGGTCCGACCTCCAGACCTCCCGCAAGAAGGAAGGCTCCGGAGAAGAGAGGTAGGTCTGCCTTTCGTCCCTTTAAAAAGGGAAAATGAAACATCTCTCCTCCAAGCACCAGTAGGTGCCAGGCTCCTGGGATTCGTGGAGGCCTGGACACTGATAGACGCGGACGCGTCTTCATTGACTATCATAAGGAAGGGATATCGTATCCCTTTCCTGAACACTCCTCCCCTAACGTCAATACCAAGGGAACTATCAGCCAAGTACAAGGACCTGTGCTGAGGGATACTCTTCGATCGATGGTGGAACAAATGTGGGACAAGAGAGCGATAGAACTAGTACTGGATCAAAACTCCCCGGGGTTTTACAATCGCCTTTTTCTAGTGGCGAAAGCCTCGGGAGGCTGGAGACCAGTACTGGACGTCAGCTCTCTGAACAAATTTGTTCAGAAGGAGAAGTTCTCCATGGAGACTTCTGCTTCAGTCCTAGCGTCATTACGACAAGGAGATTGGATGGTGTCTCTAGATCTCCAGGACGCCTACTTTCACGTCCCGATCCACCCTTCATCGAAGAAGTACCTCCGTTTCATGACGGGGGGAAGGATCTTTCAGTCCAGAGCCTTGTGTTTCGGCCTGTCCACAGCTCCTCAGGTCTTCACAAGCCTGATGAAGAATGTGGCGAGATTTCTTCACCTCAAAGGAGTGAATGTCTCTATGTATCTAGACGACTGGCTCATCAGGGCCAGATCGGAGAGACAGTGCTTGGAGGACCTAAAGTTGACTCTGGATTTGACCAAGGCGTTGGGATTGCTTGTGAACCTCGAGAAGTCTCAGCTGACCCCCAGACAAGACCTAGTCTATCTGGGGATTCGGATGGATTCTCGGGGTTTTCGAGTTTTTCCTTCGCAAGAGAGAACCGCAAAAGGTTTGCGGATAATCTCTCTCTTCTTAGAGAAGCAACAAACGTCGGCGAGGGAATGGTTGAGCCTTCTGGGGACGCTTTCCTCGCTGGAACAATTCTTCCCTCTAGGAAGACTTCATATACGTCCACTTCAATTCTTCCTCAAGAGGTCTTGGAGCTGGAAAACCGGACAACTGTCGGACGTTTTTCCCATCCCAGTGGAGATAAAGGCACACCTACAGTGGTGGTTGCTACCTCTGGAAGAGAACAAAGGGATCTCTCTAAGAACACAGAACCCAGACCTAGTGTTGTTCTCCGACGCGTCGGAGACAGGTTGGGGAGCGACATTAGGCTCAGAGGAAGTGTCAGGCACCTGGGAACCAGCACAGGTGTCCTGGCACATAAACTGCAAGGAGCTCTTCGCCGTACATCTGGCCTTAAAGAGCCTAGAACCTCTGGTGTCAAACAAGGTAGTGCAAGTAAACGTGGACAACACCACCGCACTTGCCTACATTCGGAAACAGGGAGGGACGCACTCCTCGTTCCTTTACGAGCTCACGAGAGACCTATTACTTTGGACGTCTCACAGGAACATCTCCCTGCTGACAAGGTTCGTACAGGGAGTAAGGAATGTGAGGGCGGACAGGCTCAGCAGGAGGAACCAGGTCCTTCATACAGAATGGACTCTACACGAGGAAGTGTGTCTCGATCTCTGGTCTCTGTGGGGAACTCCTCATGTGGATCTCTTCGCAACATTCATTTCAAAAAGGCTCCCAGTGTTTTGCTCGGTCGTGGAAGATCCAAGAGCAATTATGGTAGACGCCTTCCTGCTAAACTGGTCTCGAGTAGACGTTTATGCTTTTCCCCCATTCAAAATCCTGGGGTTAGTAATGAAAAAGTTTGTGGCGTCAAAAGAGACGAGGATGACGTTAATAGCCACCTTTTGGCCGGCCCAGGAATGGTTCACAGGAGGTGGTAGAGTGGGTCGTAGACTTTCCAAGATCCCTACCAAGAAGGACGGATCTTCTCAGACAACCACACTTCAAGAGGTACCATCAAAACCTCCCCGCTCTCGCTCTGACTGCCTTTCGACTATCGAAAGACTTGTCAGAGCGAGAGGCTTTTCTCGCGAAGTGGCAAGCGCGATCGCGAGAGCACGCAGAACCTCCACTACGAAAGTATACCAGTCGAAGTGGGAGGTATTTAGAAGGTGGTGTAGAACCAAGAAGTTGTCCTCCTCCTCTACCTCTATAGCGGAAATTGCTGATTTCTTGCTATTCCTGAGAGTAAAATCTCATCTAGCCGTATCCACAATAAAGGGATACAGAAGTATGCTCTCGGCTGTATTCAGGAACAGAGGATTAGATCTGGCAAATAACAAAGATCTCCACGATCTCATAAGATCTTTTGAGACTTCAAAGTCTAAGGAACCAATACCTCCGAACTGGAACCTGGACGTAGTCCTCAAATATCTGTCTTCGGATAGATTCGAACCTCCTCATCTGGCATCGTTTAGAGACATAACTAGAAAATGCCTATTCCTTTTATCTTTAGCTACGGCAAAAAGAATTAGTGAATTACAAGCTCTGCAGGATAAAGTAGGATTCAAGGGAGACTCGGCTATTTGCTCGTTTAAGACCCTGTTTTTAGCGAAAAACGAGAATCCCACGAATCCCTGGCCTAAGTCATTCGAAGTCAAAGGAATGTCGAGTCTCGTAGGCAGAGAAGCAGAGAGGTCTCTATGCCCTGTTAGAGCTCTGAAGTTCTACCTTCAGAGAAAGCGTCAGTTGGGAGGCTCTAGACAAGGTCTTTGGTGCGCGGTAAAAGACCCCACAAGACTGATGTCCAAGAATGCTCTGGCGTTCTTTGTAAGAAACGTCATTACGGACGCTCATAAGGTCTGTCCTGACGAACAATTACAACTACTGAGAGTAAAAGCTCATGAAGTAAGAGCGGTTGCGACGTCTCTCTCGTTTTATAAGAATATGTCGCTTAAAAACATCATTGATACGACATACTGGAGATGCAACTCAGTATTTGCATCTCATTACTTGAAAGACGTACGAGTGACGTATGAGAAGTGTTTTTCTCTAGGTCCTATCGTATCGGCAGATACGATTCTGGGTACGGGAGCCGACACCAATCCTTAAATGTATATACTGTTTCTTCTTTTTGGATATGGTCGAGAGTCTCTTCGAACAATGGAGGATTTGGCTCGCACGGGGGGCGGCCGTCTATGTTGTTCAGTAAGAGAATTCTTGTCATATCCAATTAGTTGAGTATAATTTTTTTTTTGGAAAATTATGTATGTGTGCGTAGTGGTTTTGAGTTACGGTTGTTGTGACGAGTTCGGGGATAACTCGTAACAATCCTTAGTTCTAACATATGGTTAGGATCAGGTGGTCGGGATTGGTTGTGTGCTCCTTCATAAGGTGTATTGTCATATAAGTGGATCAGCACCCATTGACAAAGTCCTTTTAGGCTCTGCCGAGTAAGCGGATAAGACCCCATCGGCAGACCCACAAGAACTCTTGGCCATAGATCATATATCTCGCTAAAGTTTCTTGAGGTGATGCAGACTACTGGGCAAACACCCACGAAGTCTACCACCTATCAGGTAGGAACCAAGGTTTTATTTATACCTACAACATATGTTGTTTACCTGTCTATTCCATATAGTAGCTGTCTCTTACCCTCCACCGAAGGGTGCCAATCAGCTATGTATATATCTGACAGGTAAGTTGATTGTATGAAAATGATATTGTTATGTTACAATAAAGTTTCATACATACTTACCTGGCAGATATATACAATTAAAGGCCCACCCAGCCTCCCCGCAGAAGACAGGTGGAAGAGAGAAAATATGATAGAAAACGGGGATGGTTCCTAGTCCTGCCGCCCAGGGCAGGCCGGTAGATCACCTGACCTACCTGTAGCGAGTGGCGCGAAATTTGAATTTCTGTCGGGGACGACGGAGTCTTAGCTATGTATATATCTGCCAGGTAAGTATGTATGAAACTTTATTGTAACATAACAATATCATTTTCAAGGCAGTTTTGAAATCCAATATGGCGGCTACGTTTTGCATGGAAGGTTCTGATCAGCGGCGGCCACCATCTTTCCCCAGCCTTCCCAGCACTCATTTGAACAATGTTAGCGTATATATGTAACGTTTATTGATCTTACTCAAGATTGCAGTTGTAATCAGCACAATAAAACAACATTTTGTTGCCTATATTACTGAAAGTATGAAACTTTTTATTCCCGGGGTCATGGTTTGAACTGAATTCATTCTTACCTTGTAATCGGCGGTTTTTATCCTTACTGCCATCACAACTGAAACTCCACAGTGCTTATTTGATTGTTATTATACATATTTTGGTCTCAGTTCACTCCACATTGCACTTTAAACCTGTTACTGTTGCTGGTTCCTAAACGCGCACGCCACAAACACAGTGAAGCTAGCCATACACGATAGAGACTGGCACGGCGGGCCGTCACGGCGGTACTGGCCCTCCGCGCCAGACCCCTAAGGATTGCCCATACACGATGGAGACAGGATTTCAAGAGGACAACATGCTCTGCCATCTCTGGGAGTTACCACATTCTTCATTATCTGCCCATCGGTCTATGAGAAGAAGATTACTCAGTGTTCAAGCGGTCTTGATTGTAAGGTGACATATCATTCGCAATATGGCTTTTTTTTTAAATAAAAGAAAGATGATTGCTGTAATCATAGCTCTCTTGGATCAAGAGGACAATAACTATGAAATGTGTGGCAACAATCGCAGAAGACAATGGTCAAAAGAATGGCTAAGAAAGAGAGAGAAATTTTCTCATATGATGTTACTGAATGAGTTAAAGGAAAATAACCCAGATGATTATAGAAATTATTTGAGAATGACCAACGAAGCCTTCACATACCTCTTATCCCTTGTTTCGACAAAGATTACAAAAGAAGACACAGTAATGAGACAGGCTATTTCTGCAGAAGAAAGGTTGATTTCAACATTGAGGTTTTTAGCAACGGGACGGTCACTGGAGGATCTCAAATTTTCAACTGGAATTTCTGCCCAAGCTTTAGGAAAAATCATACCTGAAACTTGTCAAGCAATATATGACAGCTTACGTGATGAATATTTGAAGGTAAGTAAAATATCATGCCTTGAGGGATGGTCAGGACTCTGGGAGGCTAATCTCTTCCCACACACGTTAGGGACTTGCGCGGCGAGTCAGCAAATTGCAACGGGACAGGACAGGATTTTCAACATGCTGAAAGGATGGCGAGCCAAGACAAGCCCGACGAGACTGGCTTTTTTCCCCCCATACACCATAAAGACTGGACCGATGCGGGACAATCCCCTTGAAATTGACGGGCCAGTCTCTATCGTGTATGGCCAGCTTTACGAACAGCAGACGACGAAACTGCAAAGTTTGATTCCCTAATTTGTTTACTTTACTCGTTATTTAGTTTAAATTTACTTTGTTATTTAATCATTTTAATTTAATTCATGTATATTATCCCTTTTTGGCAACCAAATTACCCCAAAAAATTACAGATATTTCTAAAGTAGATACAATCAAATGTTTCTAACGTTTTCGTACATCTGGCTGCCGAAAACCATAGAGGAACGACTAATGGATAAGTGCATAGAGGAACGACTACGGAGAAGTGAATTATATACATATTTTTTGTTTTTGTTTTTTGCTTTTTTGTTTTTGCTAGCACTTTTAATAGATTTCAGTCTATATTAGTATTTTGAATTTCTTTAATAACCGTATGCCAGAAATAAATGTAACCTTTAAAGTTTGCATGCTTTAATGTTTGCATGCTAAGAATGGCAAAATCATCGTTGCCACATTAGTAGAGGCTTCACACATACGCTGTTTCATTATTATAAACAGTTTCCATGAATTCTAGTTGTCATAGTAATGCAATAATGATAAAATTGCTTTAATAATTATGTATATATACTTCCAATACATAGCCTAATTTCACCAATTTCAACGTTTTGTGTGTAGTCTTATACCCAGTTTGGAGGGTCAACACATACCGAATGACAACAGAGAGAGATAGAGAGAGAGAGAGAGAGAAAGGAAGGCGAAGGAACGAAGGAAAGGGGTGGCGGTGGAGGGGGGGGGAGAGGGTAGGTGGAGCTTTATACGCGTGTTCGTATCCATTTCTGCATAATGGAGTTTTTGTCTCTTGGTACAAGGACAAGTGTCGTTATTCTTTACGATTAGTGATTCACGATACCCTTATAAATTACGGCACTGGGTGTAATGCACTATACAAAATCTCGTTCTGATACGAGTGTTCGTTACAGAAATAGGTATTGCCCAAAAACGTGCTTGCACTGTCTCTGAAACCCATAGTAGGTATGCTGCTTAGTTGTCAATCAAGTTTTTTGTAATAAGGTATTGTTTACAAAAAAGCTATTGAATAAATTTGTATTTTTCTCAATCAAAACATATGCCCCTCAATGCTAACTTTCCTCTTTTAACTACTTTCTGGTCATTGCAAATTCGGCCCCATAATTTCTTATGGTGCGAAAACAGAGGCGCATCGACCGAAAACGATTGCGTCACACTACGGCGATAATCCGGCAGTAAAACATCTTCATATATCCAAAAAGTAAATAATGAAGATATATATGCGCATTACGATTATACCAATTACATGAAGAGCTGATAATCTGCATGAATAACTGGTAAACTGTTCTGCAAGAAAGTTGAGTAAAGCAATTATTTACAATAGGTACGAAAGTCAAGATGTCGTGACGTCATAATACAGGCTTGAAAGAACGTTCGAATTCCAAAAAATAATTACTTAAATTTGAGTCAGAATCGAGTTACTTTTTCAATAACGAATATTTTCAAATTAATCATCATAAATATGTAAAATATTGATGTTTTACTATTTATTTAAAAAATTATCGAAGTGCACGCTCCGTCGTCGTCTTCTACAAAACAGTTGTTTACTCAGTGAGGAAAAATTTTCTGTTAGTTGTGATAAAAGTGCCCCAGCGTCTGTGGGCACAAGTGGTGTGCGGATTTATCACAGGAAATGGTTAGTTTATTGACACAAGCGACTCCGTAAACATCAAGATGGCGTCAATCTTCTAAATACCTCGAGTTATAAGTAAAAATGTTGAACGCGTTTTGGTGAGATTTGCACTACGTTTGAGACCGTTTTCAGTACCCTCTGTTTAAATCCGTTTTCAGTACCCTCTGTTTAAATCTTAAAATTTGGCCTTAATTTCTAACTTTGGAGAAAATACTTACTTCGAAAGGAGTAGAGGTCTTTAGCTCCGTTTCTCACCAACAACAAGTCGCGACTGATGCCCATCTCCGGTGTCAGGACGCGTTATAATGTACTTTTTCAGAGGGTGGCAAGTGTTGATTGTAGGTGGCCTGTTTGGCCTGCCGTGGTGTTTTACCCTATTTAATTTTTATTTCCAGAAATCAATACAAGTGAGTAGTTTAAAACTATAACATAAAAATAACTGTTTAGGTATATTGAGACTTCAAAAAAATATATCAACTACAGATTGTGGGAATTGCTTTTCCTTCATAATGGATAAGTATCAAATGCGGAGCAGCCCTGGAATCAATTAATTTACATTAAAGTGTAAATCACTTGATACCCTACTCCACACAGTACTAAATGTTTCTACACAACATATGACAAGGGGTAAGGTTACCTGAAAGGTTTCTGAGAAAAACTTAAAACTAAAATGAGGTAAAATTAGGCTAAGGTGCCTTTTAACAGGATAGTCTAGCCTAGGCTTCTTCAGAAACCGTTAAGGATAGCCTATGCAAAGTTTACATGGCTGATTTTTGACTAGGTTACAATAGGTCACAGAGTTAGGTTAGTTTAATGAGGGTACAGGCTAAGTTCTAGGGTAAAAACCCGCATGGTAAAGGGGTGGACCATGTACGATCAATGTGTACAACCCCAAGAAAAGTACATTATAACGCGTCCTGACACCGGAATAGAGGTCTTTAGCTCCGTTTCTCACCAACAACTGATGCCCATCTCCGATATCAGGACGCGTTATAATGTACTTTTTTTGGGGTTGTTCACGTTGATCGTAAATGGTCCACCCCTGTACCATGCGGTTTTTTACCCTATGTAATTAACTTTTCCATGAGTTTAAATACATATAGCCTAACTATATTTATCAAAATAGTCATAATTCCTCATTCAAACAGGATTAGTCTAGGGTAGGCCTTCTTAAATTACTGTATAGCCTAGTCTAAGATCATACTCGGCAGTGGAAATTTCCATGAGAGAGGTACCCTTTGGCACTGATATTTGCAAAAACTTTATACAAACAAAACACTTATAACTACTTTTTTAGTGTTTTACGATCCTGTCAAACGCGAAGTTACAACTCAAACTAACACAGCAAAATTTCATGACAACTAATGATTGTGAAGTATCATTCACGACAATGGAAATTTTCCTCGTTAAGGCATTGCAACATGTTTGGGCAGGCAACTCTGCACTTGAATTCTCGTCTGCTACTGTTCTTTCACGATAATGATCTGTTCCAAATAATGCCCTAACGGTAATATTACAACTTTAAATGCATACCTTGCAAGGGATAGATAATAATTTGCATTATTAATTCGGTAAAATAGCCAAATTGAAGGCTGGACCGGTTGCGTTCTTCTCAGACGAGAGCATTCGTGTTTCTTACATGTGTTACTAGTGTTACCAAAATGCAGACGAAAGATTCAGGGCAGCGTTCCCATACTCAAAGTGAAAGATAAACAAAACAAGGGACTGGCTACACTGCCACACTCTTGTCCACAACAGAAATGAAAACATTTCACAGTTCCAATTACTTTTACATCAGCTGTGTAAAGATATTAGAGGAGGATGATGAATCAATTCCTAAATAAAATCACTAATAATTAAAGCAATATTTTTCCCATTACACATTTTATGGTTAAAACTATACAAAATACTGTATGATTTAAGTTACAGAAGTGTGAAATTATGTAATCCAATCCTCCCAGAAGTACTATTCAGTATTGCACATTCAGAGCACTTCTTTCTACAAAAAAACTGCATTACTCTGTTATAAGGTTTCTGAGCAATAAATACTTGTAATGGTATACTGCGACTTTTTGGACACCCTGTGCATTAGGACAAAAATTGTTTGTGCCATGGCTTCGCTGTAAACACTCTCTCAACGTATTTCAAGTGCAATTTGGAGTGAATTAAGAACAAAATGTGTATAAATATAATCAAACAAGCAATGTGGAGTTTCATTTGTGATGGCAGTAAAGATAAAACCACCAATTACGAGGTAAAAATAAATTTCAGTGCAAACCATGACCCCAGGAATAAGAAGTCTCATACTTTCACTAATATAGGCAGCAAAATGTTGTTTTATTGTGCTTATTACAACTGCAATCTTGAGTAAGATCTATAAATGTTACATATATATGCTAATACGTATTGTTCAAATGAGCACTGGGAAGGATGTGGGATCAATGCCGGTCACGAAAGGGACCAGATGCGTTAAACGCTATGTTGGATTTTAAAACTGCTTTGAAAACATATTTTATGACGACCTCACATACTTATTTTAGTTCGTACGGCGCTTTCATATATCACATTATGTTGACAAAACTTCAATCTTTTGAATGTTGCGCTTAAAGATGTAACTGGGTAATTCTAAAGAATAGTTCCGCATGGACTGCAAGGAACGTAACCGCGAATACGACGGATGCAGGCTTATTCGGACCTTGGCTGATTCAGACCGTGGCTGATTCGGACCTTAATCTTGGCTGATTCGGACCATTTGCTAGGCTGATTTGGACCCATACTAATAATTTTATATTATAGCGATGGGTATTTCTATATAAGCATTCCGCATCGTTCGTCCCCGCGAATACGAAAGCCACCAGGATGGGGCGTCAAATGTTTTTCGCCGTGTTTAGTATGAGCCAGTACATGGTCCGAATCAGCCAAAGTCCGAATAAGCCTATTCCCGAATACGACATCCACTAAGGATTGGGGCGTCCAATATATTTCGCCATGTTTAGTACTGGCCCCTGGGGGTTAATTACAGTCGTCCGAATAAATATTACTTAAAATTCTTGATCAGGAGGTAAAACTGCATAGAAAAACAGCAACTGCCATAGTCGAGGCCGCCGCGGAATAGTAATATAGATCTACCTGTAATTGTATTCTTGTTTCTCCAATTGAATATCGAGTGAATAAGGATGATCTACCTGAATACGATGGATTCAAGGTGATTGTTTCCCCAATGTGATTTAGGCATAAAGCTAAGCACTGAGAGGACCTCTAGGTATCTTCTATAGTGTAATGTATTGAGAAACACTACTCTCTCATTCTGTGATGTTGAACCAGTGTTGCCAAAGCGCGGAGAAACGACCAAAAGTGCGGAGAAGATTCGAGTGGGAGTCATAGTCTGCGGAGTTGAGGTCTGCACTCCTCACGTATGCGGAGCTGTAGGTCCGCATATAATATATATGTTTTTAAAGCTTTTTTCCATTAATAAAAAATAATTAAAATTATTACTGTTTCATTAACCATATTACACATATTTAATATTTTTAAAAATTCTAATATATTTGAAAAACGAACCATTTTCACTAGTCTTGAGTGTTTACGCGCCTATATCATTTACGATAGTCAATTAAGAACCGATCGAGACAACAGCAGATGACGTAACCCAAACGTGCTGTCCTACAATACAATCATTCTTTAGGTCCAGAAATCTTCAATTTGCTCTGGTAATTATATATATAGGTTAGTAAAATTTGGTTAATTTGTGAATTAATCTTAGGGTAAAGACTAACTTACATTAATGAGGATGCATTTAAGGAGTGGCTGAGTAATTGCAGGGATGATCCATGCAAAGCTAAGTGCTTGATTTGCGATCGCTCATTCTCTGCAGACCCAGCAATTAAACACACCACGCTATTTTCACGTTGCAAAATAGTGAAAATAAGGTGAATGTTAATTTCTACCAAAGTGCAACGTAGTATCTACGGTGAGAGGGTCATCCGCCTGACAAGGCTATGAGTGTTGATTGTGGTAGGAATGTTAATGCTTTGTGTTATTATGATAAAAAAAACTTTACTGGATACCTTAATTTTTTTGCATTATGATGTTGTTGTTAGACGTACGTATCACGTTGTTATAACGTCCTGTTTCGCTATCAACTTTTGTAAGTTTGTTAGACAAGAATGATTGAATCAAGAGCATATGAAGAATTTCTCATAACGTGTTGATTGGGCTTATTCTATTCTGTTGCTCCTCACTTGAACAACCAAGGGACAATCAAAAGATTATTATAGCTTGAAATTTATGCCATTTTTGCTTGCCTATGTTTAGGTTAATTTCTTATAGTTAGCACATTTCTTTGGGATGCTAGTTTATCAATATTACAGAAAGACAAAAATATTTCACCTCAATCTCCTTTGGTTTACGAGTAAACTTAAATGAATCTTGAAAGACATAACCACACCAGGTTCGGTTTCTGTGTATTCGCCTAACGATTATTTTCAAGAAGCGCCGTTACAAAGACTTTACATATCAAATTCAAATTGAGCTCAGCTACACGTTAGATGGTAGAAGCAATTTTGTAAATAGAGAAAGTGAAAAAATAGTGAGCAAGACAGAAGATATATCAAGAAATCTTGAAATAAAGCTTATAAACACCCAAGGACTGACAAAAGCAAAAATAATCGAGCTAGTGGAGATAACAAAAGAAAACACAATTATGTGCATCACAGAAACACACCTTAAACAACAAAAATTACTATTCCCAACAAGCATCAGAGTGGTAGACTCAATGAGAGATGAAGACGACACCAAAGGAGGAGGCCTACTAATAATGTATAGAACCAAAGGAGAGATCCAGATAGAAAAAGAAAAGTCGGAACACAAAGACATTCTAATAGTAAAGGTTAATTATAGAACAGCAATATTCAACATAATTCTGGTGTACATGTCAACTAGTGATAAAGAAAGAAATAAACGAATAATAAGCGCCTTACATGTAGCCATAGAAAAATCCACAGACCTGCCTATGATAGTCCTTGGGGATTTCAATGGGCATTTAGGTTTCATAGGGACACAAGAACTTGACCAAAATGGAAAATATGTTATGGACCTAATGGAAAAATATGACCTAACGCTATTAAATGGAGATCCCAGCTGCAAAGGAGAGATAACCTGGAGTAGAGGAGATCAGAACAGTGCTATAGACTTTGCCTAGTCAACCAAAATATGTATAAAAAATATGAATGTATGGAGATAGATGAGGGAAAATATGAATATGATCTATCAGACCATCACCTCATAAAGGTCCAATTCAAAATGAACACTAAAGTAAGGAAAACATTCAGAAATGAAACAAAAGAAATCAAATATTTGAAAGTTACAGAAGAGTCTACCAGGAAATACCTTGAATATATAGAGTATAAAGTAAGCCAACAAGACAGAAAAGGAGATCTAACCCAGTTGGAAGAAACAATGGGTGAAGCAAAAACAAATAACTTAGAGAAGATAATCAAAAGAAGGTTAAAGACAGGAAAGCAAGAAGAAATAGAACCAGTATGGGTCACCAAAGAAATAAAGAAAGAAATAAGCCAAAGAAGGGTATATAACAAATTAAAAAGGAAAGCCACAAGAATAGAATAAAAAAGATACTATGAAGAAGCATATGTGAGGACCAGAGATTAAGACAGGTAGCTGGGTACTGATAATTTATTTACAGACAATCTGGGTTGACATAGACAGGTGCGGACGGATATGTAGTGCAGTCTCGCACCGCAAACAGAAATGACTCCGAGACGGTAAATTTGTGTTTTCTTACAGACATTCATTTAGATATAATAAAGCATACATATAATGGAATTGCAAGTGTTATACATCAGCGAAAAGGCCGCGGAACGCTCTATCGGATGGAAGTAAGGACAAAGCGACTTGATGATTGGTTACGATAAAAATAGGGAAAAAGTGTTGTCCTTACACATATCTTAAACAAAAACAAAAAGTACAGATAATAATAAAGAAAGCATATGAAGAATATGAATGAGAGGAAAGACCACATCAGAAAAAGAATGGATAAGAATATTCGATGAAAATAAGCAAGAGATGAAGGACGAAACCCTAGGGAAAGAGCTGGTAAAATTCTGGGAAACAATATACCAAAAAGAAGAAAACAAAATAGGAGAGATATGGAATGAAAGCAAGAAAGAACAGTACAAACATGACATGGAAGAGATAGTGAAAAGATTAGGACAGCAGATGAAATGCCATATATCTTTAAGGGAACATATGCATGGAGTGTATGACCCAACAGAGACAGATTAGGCCCATGGAAGAAATCAACATAACAGAAGAAGATGTAAAAAATCAACTTGAGAAAATGAAGACAAATAAAGCACCAGGACCAAATTACTCTTACAAAGTAACAACCTTCAAAAAGAATTGGCAGAATGTTTAAATAACATACTGAAGGGCAGGAAAACGCAGAAAAGCTGGTTTAAGTAAAAAACAACACTTACGCCCAAAAAACAAAACCCCACAGTCAAAGATCTAAGGCCAATTGCTCTAACAAATGCATCATATAAAATCTTCATGGGGATCATGAGAACCAAAATAGAAAAACATATTAGAAATATAGGAAAAATGAATGAACTGCAATCAGGCTTTACCGCACAAAGGAGAAGAATCGATAATTTATATATCTTACAATACTGCATACAAGAAACTTACAGAAGAAAGGACCCATTATTTGTAGTATCAATAGACTTCCAAAAAGCATTTGACTCAGTTAATAGGAAAAAGCTCATTGAGGTCATGATGAAATACAGGCTGCATGCAGAAGTAATAAATACAGTTGCAAAGATATATACAAATGATGTAACAAGCCTATGCCTTAACAATACAAAACAAAAAGAACTAAATGTAACTAATGGAATAAGACAGGGATGCAATGGCTCAACCATATTCTTTCTATTAATAACGTACCTGATAATAGAAAAATTAGAAAATACAACAGAAGGTTTCAGAAATGAAGTAATAAGGATAGTGGCACTACTATATGCAGACGACGGATCAATACTAGGGCACACACTAGAAGAAATAACAAAATCAATAAAAACCCTTATGGAAATCGCAAGTGAATGTGGCCTAAACATAAACAAGGACAAGAGTAACATACTAATATACACCGACTGGTACAGTATCGATGATGTGGAGAATATGGAGCACATAGAAGGAATAAAAATAGTTAAGAATATTAAATACCTAGGAGTAACAATCAACAACATGAAAGACTGCTTCAGAGAACAGATAAAAAGGGCCCAAATTAAAGCAAAGCAGATGGCAAATATGGCTAATGCAGTCATCAATAAAAGCTGTAGCAGGGTAAAAATAGGAAAATTGTACTGGAAAGGACTAGCCATGCCTTCATTCATGTATGCAATGGAAGTCATGAAACTTGATAGGAAAACAATAAATGAATTGCAGAAGATAGACAATAAAGTATATAGAGCAATTTTGAAAGCGCCAAGTTACACAGCAAGTTGTGCGTTAAGATCTGAAATAGGGGCCTCTTCCTGCCAATCTAGAGATATCAAGAATAAACTATTCTACCTGAAACATACACTGAAGAATGGTGGAAATAGGCTCCTAGATGAGATAACCATAGATCAGTATGAAAAAAAAGCCTGGATAATGCAAGTAAAAGAGTATATGAAAGAACTAAACATAAACTTAAGTAAAATTGAAGCAGTTAAAGACAAACAGTTAAGAGAAATAATAAACAATTGGGACAGAAAAACATGGCAGAAAGAAATGAATGAAAAGTCAACGTTAAGAATCTACAGAAAATATAAAGA
>NC_061087.1:85950902-85955902 GCF_015104395.2 Macrobrachium nipponense
TCAGTTGCAAATGTACACCCAGATATCCTTTTATATACATAAAACTTAGCCATAGCGTATCTTATTTAAAGCCCGGGACGCAGTGTTACCATGCGCGACCACCACAGGCGGATGGGCAGATGGAAAAAAACAGAGCATAGTCCTACTTTATATAGATCCATTTTCTGAGAATCCCAACTGTTGCTCCTGAGAAGTCTATCGTTAGTTTTTACTCTAAAAATATGGAATTATAATTTTATGTATTTATTATTGGTGTGGGTTGAAATAAATAATTATATAGGAATGTGGTGGAGTAATAGTTTTAAATTTTGTGTGAAATCGCGTGATTTTGAGTAGTCTTCCAAAACGATGTCATCGAAAATATGTAAATCTGAATATTTCAATAGAAAAATGCTTTAATGTTCTAATATTTTGCATACGATTATATTATCTTATAAAGATCAACTTCAAATCGAAAGATAGGACAAATTAGATATGTATGGATGAAAAAACTTCTGTACATGTGTTGGTAATGGCAGGAAAATATTATTGTAACGTCGATCTCGGCAGTTTGGCGCAGACTGGTGGTATAGACTTGGAGGGCTATTGTGATGGTCTTTTGAACTTAATAATAATATTACTCATTTGCTGAGCAAGTGCTCTACCTTATACCTCCTGAGCAATTTAGGCTAGGTTATAAAGTGCTCTGCCCCACTGCACTCTATCATCTTAATTCTCTTCAAGCCACGCACGAGTTGGACAGTAAGTGGCTGCCAGCCACTTATTTCTCCTTTCCTTGTCGCTTTCGCTGGGAATACGACGCCAGGATACTAGGCTTCCCTTTCCCCACCCATTAGTGCATCCTACAACACACGACTGAACCACTGCTTAGAAATAAAGCGCAGATTAACTTGGAAGGTCAACGTTCATCCGATATAGTAGTGAAGCGAAAGGCCTTTTGCCCACCAGCCGTGTTGTTGTTTGGGAAAGACGTCTGGATGACGTCAAGTTGATGACTCCTTATCGGGGCAGTAAATATAAAAGTTTTTTTTTTAATTTCCTACATATCCATTGTGGATTGTGTCAATTATACATGGTTAGTAATAGAAAAAATAAAAGTTTACGATACACAAAAACCTCACTTACGTCAAACTACATATGATAGTTTTAGTCTCCCCATTTATGACTTCAAATTATATAGTATAAGTAGCTGTTTATAGCAGTTAATTTTACTGTTCTACATGGTTGGTTTTACAATTATATATATATATATATATATATATATATATACATATATAATATATATATATATATATATATATATATATATATATATATATATATATAACTGAGGTCACAAGAAAAATAAAAGAAAGTGGTACGGAGCACTTTCGTGTTATGTCAATGCACACCTTGAAAATGAGCTGAAATCCTTTAATTTATCAGTGTCTCGGCGGTTATTTATTGCCTTACGTTTTTAAGTGACACACACACACACACACACACACACATATATATATATATATATATATATATATATATATATATATATATATATATTATATGTGTCTAATCTCATCACCGTGATTCATATATATGCATTAAGCTACAAATGTCCTTTAATTTCTAATTCGCTCTACCTCGGAATTAATATATTTTCATACATGTTAACCGAAGGGCAATTTTTTAGTTGATAAGAAATTCGTCGGCTCGTGGGGGCGAACTACGAAACCAAGAATTAAGGACGTACAGTGCAGCTCCTTAACCACAAGACATCACCTGAGGAAAGATCAAACTATCTGGAGTGGTATCATTGTTGTATGTTGCTTTTGAAGTCACAAGACTCCAGAAGGTTAAGGAAAGGTTCGTAGAAGAAAGGATGAAATGAGTGCTCTAGCCAAGTTCTCTATGGCATTGTGTTCACCGAATTTCGCGGGACTTAATTTTGGGTACCTGTTTGTGAAATAGTTTCTCAGTACATTGTTATTCAACATTAAATAAAAAAAAATTACCAATACAAATGTCCGTATATCTGGAAACTTTTGACTGGTCTCTGTCGAGGAGAAATATTAATGAAGAATGTCCTAAAATATGGGAATAAAACTCTAAGAAGTGAGTTCAGTAGGTACCACAGATCTGTGGAACTGCTTAAATGATTGCATGCTAAGTGCTCGACATATGCTTTTTATGAATGCAGATTTGGTTAAACCTGCCATTTGATTTTTCAAAACTTATAAATCGAAATATGGATAGTTATTAGTGGAAACTCGGATTTACTGGGAGGTTATTTAGAAATCCGCGAAAGAATGATAGAGCGAGGTGCACTCATAAGCGCAGGAACGTTATTAGTATATTATCGAAAATATAAATTTCCGTGAAAAAGCGGCTAAATTAATTTAAAGCATTTTTATAACGATTTTAGTGTTCTGAATGGTTGAACGACCAGTCAGAATCAAGTGGCACAGAATCCAGTGGCAGTTAGAATGACATACAGGTATAGAAGTTCACATTTTGATAAGTCCAATGCGACGTGAATATGGCTCCTACGGTGTATCAGTATTCAACATGCAATAAGGAAATAATGCTAATACAAATTTCGCAGAAATAGGCGACAACTACTGAGCAAATTCAGGAGGCAATTTCTTTGATCTAGGGTGGTGTACATGAGAGCAAAATATCAAAATGATAATGATGGCGATAACATGAAAAGAAGAATTTCCGCCCTCCACATTTTTTTCTGGAATGTCTCATAATAAGATACTTTAATCCATCTGGCAGAGAATATTTTTTGAATAAAATGCGACGAGAGGTGAAAAGGGAGAAAATAAGAAACTAGTAGGCTTTCAATAAAAGGATACTGAAAATGATCCGAATTAATGATAACGATTGAATTCACCTCAAGAATTCTATCAAGAGCATCATAAAATAACGATAAATCGGAGACCTTAACATGTTTCTTTATAACTGCAAAGTTGCGTCCTTCCAAAGTTCCCGTTAGTGAAAATGTTCCATTTCTATAAAATTTCCGCAATCAAGGATTAAACTTCCTATGTGACTTAAGTGTTAGTAGTGGGGATTCTCAAACTTGTCACTCAGTAGAATGAAATTTTTAAATGGTTTCACGCATTTAAGGAGAATACAGGGTACTTGAACTTCTTGAGGAATGATAAAAAAATGTGAACCTAGACAAATAATTTTCTTTCTAGGACTACTTCAGTTCCACGCGATGAAATAAAACATTTATGAGCACTGATGGGAAAGCTCTCAATGAAAATATAATTATCAAAAGATTCTATTTGAAGCACTGAAAAGTTACTTTGCAATTAAGGTAAAGAACTCGGAGAGATCATGAATGAAGAAGGGGTAAAAAGTATAAGTGATCATTAAAAGGACATAAGTAAAGCTGAATTAGAAACGTACTGTGAAAAAACATAAACATTTGAAAATGAACACAAAATAGTAAATTGATTAAGCCCAATAAGAGGAAATTATTGGCTAACAACTACACACCGACAGATGATTATAATTAATCGCATTACCTTTCGATTATTGATAATTACTTGTCACATCATATTAAAAAGAAACTCATAACTCATTGAACAAATATCCAATTTACATATGATTAGTGACCCTTTATGTATAAACATGCAGTTCTCACATAATGAAATGAATTTTGCTGACTACATGGCAGGATTTAATACCCTTTCAACTAATGCACTAGTTAGGTCGAGTTTAATATAACAAATATTAATTTTGATTTATGAACATTGCACCACAATTTTGACCGTCCAGGTAATACGACTGACAGTTATTGCTTATTTGGGGACGGTCTGAAAATTCCTACTCCTCACTTTGCGACAGACATCATCAAAATTCTCGTGCATTTAAGTAAGACAGTCATCCTCGTGCTGTAACAATTTAAGCCCAGGAGATCTAGATAAAAAAAAGGTTCTTAGGAAGTGTAAAGTGAAAAATAATATTTGGTAGATATACTGTACCCCTTACAGTATGGCCAAAAGACAAAGGAAATGCAACAGATTTGCACGCTGAAAAATGACTCAGAAAAGAAAATTCTTGGAATCGTTCAGAATTGTAAAGACATTTGCGCTTGTACTTGAATCAAAACTCGAGTTATTTACTAGTTAAGAAAAACAAATAATGTTGAAGCTCAAGATACTATCGTTTTACACTATTTATAGAACATATTTGCTTTATACTTCTTTAAAAATTGCACAGTAACTTACTTATAATAAAGTAATATAACTTCACTTCCTTTAATAATCATATATGCAAGGTCCAAACCAAATTTTTATTAAATTCAAATCTGAGAGTATAAAATTAAAACCTAATTTTTGTCTACAATAATGACTGCAATAGATAACGAATATACATTATTTAAGGTTTACGGGCAACATTTATTATTTTTTCAAGATTTCAAAGTTCCAAGATTTTAATTCTGTATAACTTAAAATATTAATTCGAAGCACCACGTACCTATTGTAATTATATATTTGAGTTATAAATTTGCTACGACATCACGATTTAATATCTTGAAATAGTAACTTTACATACTTTTCAGTCTCAATTCTAAAACTATTTTTCTTACTCATATATATATATATATATATCAAGGAAATAGGAAACAAATGTTTATTGGGCAGCAATATACGAACAACAACAGCCTTGGAAATAAACTAGTTTGAAGTTCCAACAGAGAAAACACACACACACACATATATATGGGCTTCTGTTATTTAGTTATTGCCTTTCTTGGCCACTAATGTAAAATAAGGTTGAATTCTCATGATCTTCGTTTTATATTAGTGAAGTGTTCTTTTTATGACATCCACATTATTTATAGTTTTTTAACTGACTCTTTAAAATATTCATATTTTTGAATGACTAAGAGGAAATTCATTCAACTTTAACGTATAAATAAATCTAATGTAATGTGTTCTTGATTGGAACTTCAAACTAGTTTATTTTCCAAGTTGTTGTTATTCGTATATACTGCTATCCAA
>NC_061087.1:85960902-86000902 GCF_015104395.2 Macrobrachium nipponense
TCTCTCTCTCTCTCTCCCTCTCTCTCTCTCTCTCTCATATATATATATATATATATATATATATATATATATATATATATATATATATATATACATATATATATGTAATCTCACATATTGTTCAATATTCGATATTGAGCGATATTTGGGGCTTAATATTTGTGATAAATGTCATAAGTGCAGGGGTAAAATTTCAATATATATATATATATATATATATATATATAATATATATATATATATATATATATATATATATATATATATATATGCTCTCGCCGCGCCAGTCAGAAATTGATTTCTGTAGCGCTGGTGGTAGAAGCTTATGTGGGTGTACTTCCCCAAACGAAGTCTCGGCGGAAGGACAAGAACACAACGTCTAAAGGGAAAAAAATCAGAGTTAAGGAGGTTGTGGATCCTGTGAGCGAGGCAATTTTGAGCACATTTTAGCTCAATATTATTTAGGAAACGTACGGTTTACTTTTTTATCTTCTGATTTCCTATGGAAGACATCTTGGAATATAAGTATCCCGCTCCAGTGTGTTCCTACGAACCCTTTTCGTAGGAAATTCAAGAAGTGCTCACTAAGCAAATTGCATCGCCATTTAACTTGAAATTTCAATTCTTAAACTTTGGCTGCATCAATTCATTGTCTTATCATGCGCACGATTTTTTTTTACTAAAAGGTGATATGATTCCCTTAAAATAAGAATATAATTAAAGTAATTGATAAACCCAGTCAACTCTACTCTTCATACTTGTATAACTAGGATACAAAAGTAATCTTAATTTCTAAAGAACTTAATTACTTCTTCTAAATATTTATAAAGGGTATGAAATATTAAAACGAACAAATGCGTAGAACAATCTCTCTCTCCTCTCTCTCTCTCTACTCCTCTCTCTATCTCTCTCTCTATAATATATATATATATATATATATATATATATATATATATATATATATATATATATATATATATATATATACATATATATATGCAACATAAAAGGGCAATTACGCGTAAAAGACTGAAAATAGAATGACAAAATACATAAAAATACTGTTAGAAATAGGCATATCATGGGTTTCCTTTTGATTACTAGTCCTAACTCTATCAAACTGTTTGTTAGACTAAATGTTTTGCTAATTTTTATATGCAGCACATATCCCAACAAGTTCCTATTTGAAATTAATATTTTACCTCCCAATTTTTCCTTAGTACACTACATTAATACTAACATTTAATCACTGTTTATATTGGTACAAATTCTTATAAAATGCCATTTTCATAAATAATATTCCATCTGTTTTTATCTCCGTTTAGCAGCTGGGTTTTAAAACGACTGAAGACTTTCAAAACGTATATAAGCCTAGCTAAAATTTGTAACTTATATAAAGTATTACTCTATAGTTGATACAAATAGTTTAATTACTTGGTTCGTAACTATAAGAAATAATTGTTTTATTTGAGATACAATTACAGCTGATACATGGAAGAAAGTAAATGTATTTCAGTATTTTCCGATGCAACGTGTTTATGAAATGTCTTTTAGGCTCCGTCTTAAGTAAGGCTTAATGACTGCAATAAATACTAGTCAATTGGTAAAATAATCCTTTGAGAGACTCCACTTGAAATTTCCTGGTACTTAGTTGCCATGTACGAATATAGGAATCAAGCGCAATAGAACATTACTGTGATTCTGATGAGAATGCAACGTAAGGAGGGGAGGAGGGATTACCGATTTCAACCTGCCTTCAAGTGGAGCACTGTAGATGGTACTTTTGCCTCTTTCTACTTAGTTGTCTAATATTAAAAAACTTACGTTGCTCCGATGTGCACCTAATATTTAAGACCAAATCCTTCAGGGAAATCCTATGAAGAATCAATATGACTAATAATAATAATAATAATAATAATAATAATAATAATAATAATAATAATAATAATAATAATAATAATAATAATAATCCCTTTCACATAAATAAATGGTAACTTTTGAAAAAATACATGAACGGGACATTTTTAAAGCGTTCTTGATAGTTTCCAAAACGAATCTCTGAAGCACAAAGCAAGCCCACTCGGTAATCAGGGTCTGAAAAAAATGATAATGTGCCACAGCACACAATTTACACGGGTTTATTTGACCTATTCTCTTCATGGGTAATGTTTACTTGCATTATTTAGCCAGACTCTTGAACCTTAACGCGGAACAATGTCATCTTGTTTATAAAGATAACACGGTAAAACAAACTTGTTGCTTATTTAGGGGAATATGTTTTCGTTCTGAAAAACTACAGAAATAATGTTCAAATATACATTTTCAATTTGTTATCTCAAGTTGAAGTAAATCCGAGCAATTGTGAAACAACACTTTATTGACATTGGTTGAAACAACGAGCTTTTCATAGAGGATAACCGTCACATGATTTCTGTTTAAAAGGTCATTATTGAAAATTATAAATACTTTATCTAGAAATAAAGGTACAGTACTTTAAGTTTAACGGGTGGAATATGGATTTATAAATGTGATTTTTCTGTTGTGTTTTTCATGAATTATGTCAAGACACATGAAAAAAGGCATGGTGGAGATTTCACTGGAAACTTTGGATAATTCTCTAAAACGATAAATAATTGGAAAAACAACGTCAGTGGTAACTCAGAAGCTTAAAGAAATACCAAGCATGAAAATAACGTAGTAGAGGATTAATACCTAGAGAACAACAGCAATAAATCACAGAGTAATAAAAGCAAGAAAAATAACTACTTACTATATGTAAACTCTTAAAATTTACTTTAGCATTTAATGGCAATTCATCTGTATCCGTATCTACTTACAATATCAAGGAATATTTACCTTGAAGTACTAATATTTGAAAAAAGATTATAAGCCAGACTGCATAAATGAATACACACACCCTTGAATAGACATGGTATACTACATGAGTGTGTTATGTGCATGCATACATAAACGCACACATATATAGCATATGTATGTAAGTAAATTGCTTAAAAGGAACGGTGTCCGATTTTCGGCAATTAGAATCAGAATGAGGTTGTATGTGTCGTACACATGTTTATACTGGTAAATAGTTAAATGCATTCAAGTACAAATATTATGGATCACACAAAGGTAGCATAAAACACTACAGGAAAAGTTGCTGAATATCAAACGAGTGTCATCAGTTCGACATGTATAAAACAAAATAGAAACACAAATACAGAAAATAAGAATAATAATAATAATAAAAAAAAACTGTACTATCAAAGATAAATCTTGAACAAAATTACCATGTTAACTTAACAGAAAACAAAGATAAGAGAAATTTTGAAAAAACAGAAAAATCATCAGAGGAAGGCAAGAGAAGAAAAAGGTAGAAATAAGACATAATGTGTAGAAATCGCAAGCAGACCTGAGTTTAGGACAAGAAACACTGGTAAAGTATATTTAATGATCAACGAACCTCATCTACGGCAGGTAACTGAGCTTATCAGATGTAAACAAGGTAAATAAACCGTAGTAAAGACAGCAACAGTGAAGGAGGTGAAAAAGGTATGGGCAAAGAGTGGATGTTTCTCTATATTTGTCAGATCCAAGCCAAAATCGAGACAGGTTTTCAAAATAATAATAATATTCACATGAAAAACGAAGACACCATGAGCAACATTAATCTATTCCAGTTACCATCGTATCTTCTGAAATAGACATACAGATTTGCTGAAGGGCCACGAATTTCATTCATGAACTACCTTCATGTAAAAAAAGTACAAGTACATACCACAGCGATATGCTAGTAATACAAACATTTTTATTCCCACAAGCACACGAACACGTAGATATATATATATATATATATATATATATATATATATATATATATACACACATACACACACACACACACACACACACACACACATATATATATATATATATATAATATATATATTATATATATATATATATATATATATATATGCGCGTTTGTGTATACATGTCATCTACCCTATAAATTTTCAAGTCGATCTGATACAAAACACCTTACGACACCATGTGAAAAGGCACTTAGAGGATATTGAAAATCACAAGAAATCTAACAGTGTCATGTCAGCATAGTTAACATACTTGGATTTTTGATAAAGGAAAAATGTGATGCTTGCCTTTCTTATTTACTTTATGTAAATGGAAAAGGAATTCTCGATGATGTATTTTTACACTGTTCAGTTAGTATTTATACTACACCTTTATGAATCAATCAACCTTTCCTCTCCCTATTTTTTTTATGCGCTGTGCCTCAGTTCTTTTCCAAGATCCGTTAATCTGTATTTTATACGAAATAACAGTTTGAATTCATCCACCAACTGTAACACCTGATAATCTCTAAGCTACAAGAGTTTGCTTCGACTTGCAGAGTGGCGTCTACCCACAAGAAAGAATAAAACAAATAGAAATTTTTCGTTCTGTCTTTTTCCAAGAGAGTCATCCACGTATATCAAGGTGTGATTTCACCACTTGCGCTCCGCAACAACACATTTTCGAGCTCCCCAAACACCATTTAATTAAGTGAGAACAATAAGGGAGAAATGACACCTCTTGGGTAATATTCCTTCTCATCATAAACCCTTTTCCAGAACTCCTGGAAGCATTATCTTCCATTCTGCCATAATTTGTTCGCCAAAATGGGATGTAATCATACGTTGGCTTACATAATGTAAGACGTTTTGATGCTACTGAGACCGTGCTGTTTTAGTCTCTTCCAAATCTGCAGTGTCTCTCCTCACTTCTCTTGATTAGAAGCGGTCTTGCTGTCTTGCTGGATGCGGTACGGGTTTGTGTTTCCTTTTTAATTCTCATTTTATTACCTTTTCTCCTTGATTTCGTGCAATCCTTAATAGAAATTTTAATCTCTCTTACTTTGTTTTTTACTCTAATTTTTGCTTGGTTTCACGCTGCTTCTTCTCACACTACAAAAAAAAAAAAAAAAAAAAAAAAACTACTACTATTATCAATTTTTGTGAGTGTCGAGGTATGCATAATATCTATAGAAATTTCAGTTCTTCAACGGCAAGATTATCAGAGCACGAGGTTTAATGCTCAAGAAATCAGTACCTTTATAAATGAGGGCAGTAACATAACAAGAGTAAATATTTGTTTCAGAAATATTCACTTCCAGTAAATATTTCTGTTTCAGAGCGCTAGTCACTCTGCCAATTAATCCTCTCACAGGGAATGAATTCAGCGTCCTAATTACTTCAAAGGCTACGAAATTCCACATATTTATGAGTCACCAGTCTTCTTAACCTTAATGTCATATTAAATCCGACCGTATCAAACCCCGCTCTTTGTAACTGTGAAAAGGAACAGTACACAGTAATTATCATCAAATATGGAAACAAGAAAGTTGGCGGCACAACAAAGAACTTAATCTGGTAAGCTATACGACACTGAGAGAGAGAGAGAGAGAGAGAGAGAGAGAGAGAGAAGACGGGAGGGGGAAGGGAAAGGTTAAAGACAAGACAACAATGCCTTTTGTTGTCTGAGGCGTAAGCACGAATTTAGAGAGTCAGATGTAATTATAATTTAGTGTTATTAGTTCCGCTTTGACGGCGTGACCCGGCCGCCGCCTCCTCCCTCCCCCATCCCCACACCCAACTCCCCCTCTCAGGTCATTAAATATGCAAGGTGTCTTGACGAACCAATGCTCATTTCCGGAACTTGGTCAAAGGATAGGGTGTCTTTGTAAAGACCCGAGAGGTCGTCCGCTCTCCGCCCTGACGTCTTCTCACCCCCACCCCCTTCTTTTGTTATTTATGAATCCATCTCACCTTTCCGTAACTTTAAAACTAATTAGTATGTGATGAGCAATACGGTCTTCTCGAGTTCCCACTTGCATTCGAAAGTTGTATGAATCTCTTTAGCTGCTCTCGTTTGGTTTTGGGGGAGGGGGGGGGGGGGGGGGGAAGTATGAAGCGTAGAATGCGCGACAGGGGGACAAGTATGAAAAGGCCGAGTGAGTATGCTCTCTTGACTTAAGAGTCTTAATTTGCATTAATGAGCACCTTTAGGGACATCTATGAGGAGAAATTAATTACGCGTTTTTATGTTTTTTTCTTTTAACGGGAAAAAACGAATGAGGCAGTACCTTAATGCGAAATACGATTTGACTTCAAAAGTTTGTTATTCAAGAAAAGAATGCAACAAAACATTTCCTCACTTTGCAGAGAATGAATAAGTTGAGTAATTAACTAACTTATCAAATTATACATTTCGTACATTAGTTCACTACACACACTGCATATATATATAGATTATAATATATATACTATAATATTATATATATAATATATATATATATATATATATCTATATACATACATACATCTACATACATACATAAATATAATTATATATATATATATATATTATATATATATGATATATAAATTCCCTCAATTCTAGGCCAAATCTTGAACTTCGTTCTCTATCTCTCTCTCTCTCTCTCTCTCTCTCTCTGCAATGACTACGATGAACTATGCAGAATCCAACAATCACAGCTGAAGTCAATGGCACAGGATCAAGATCTTTAAACTGTCCTTGTGCGGGAAGATTGACCACTTCATTCTTTCGTTAGTTCCCAAAGAACAAAAAATGGAATTTGCGAAAGATACAATTTTTTGGGGCTATACTGATGTGCTTTAGTTTTCTCATGTTTAAGAGATAATGGGACGTGACGGCAATTTCTCGCAATCTTTCGAACAAACCAATATTCCGAATTCGACGGGCGTCCATAAAAATAGTCCTCTTTTCTCCCCCTAGGTCCGATAAAAGGACTTTGCAGGACAGAACAGTGGCGAAATAATACATGGCCAGAAGGATAAACTGCTGAAGACAGAACCGCTGATAAAACATTTCTCTCAGTTCCTATTGTGGGACCCGGTCCCAATTTGCATAGTGACTGCTGCTGCGGGAGGGGGTGTCTACAAGCAAGAGCGGTCCCAAGCAAAATTCTGCAAGTGCATATGGTGTGGGACGAAGTGTCAAAAGACTGAGGATTGTCAAAATCAGTCTCTGCTGCACCTCGGGTCCACTGTAACAGAAAGTGTTTTCTTTTCAAAAGCCACTGATTGAGGGATGTCTAGGGAAATTGTTTCTAATAGATATTAAATGACATATAATCTTAGGAAGAATGATTTATATATGACAGCTGCTCATTATTTGATAATATTTAACTCGGAAGACGTTATCGTGAAAAGTATTTGATACATAAATGGGAAACTGGTTTAAAAGGATGCTAAATAGCGTATGTCTGAAATTGGTTGAAACATGATAATTTCTAATGGGTCTTTAATATTCAACTTTGGAGACATGGTTTTACCAGAAGAGGTGTTTTATCTTAGGGAAAATACTCCAACGAGAAATGACACAATTATACAGAAGGAAGGTATATTTCAATGGATGAATTAGAGTAATGCCTTATTAGAAGAGACTTTCAAGAGCGATTTACAATTTATCCAATGGTAATAATTGCGGAAATGCCTCCTGAAGGGTTTATTTCATGCACAATACACAAACAGGTATAAAGTGAGACTGGATGGAAAATAAATTAAGGTGACCAACAAAAAAATTTAATTGATTATCCATAAAAAAAGACAGAAAGGTTAAGCAGTCTCAAGCCAGTTTCCATAATTATTAGAGAGGCCTTTGAAAGAAAGATGTTACTATATATGATGCCTTGAGAAACAGTTATATTAAGCGTCGAAAGAACTATAGCTAACTGAAATATTCATGTCAACGGGATGACTAAAACTCGGAACAAGACTTTTCATGGAAGTAATCGAGAAGACCAAAGCAAATCTTTAAAAAAAAGCACAAAAAAAGAAGAATTTGATAGGAACAGAAGGGCAGTTAATGGAACAGACATTAAGTGCTTCTGAGAATTCTTAGGGAAATCTGCAATGGAAGAGAACTCTTGTTATATGCAAATTGACAGATAAGACGACGATGGCTGGAAAGTTTTGCCAAACCAAATAAGTGACCAAGCAGACAACACATGGTAGAAATATTCAATGACCATAGTCGTTTTCATGTCAAAATACAGCGCAAAAACGAATCAACCTCAAGGTTGTTAGAGTCAATAATTACTGAACGAACCATTAAGTTAGTGATTACCAGATACAACCAAATCTACCCAGTGAAAATCATGGTTTTAATCAAGTAAAAAAAAATCAATGACAATAAAACAGCGTTTGAGCGAGGTGACAATAAAACAAACTATATTTCACTTAACGAACAAGGATTTGGGTGGAGATAAAAATAACTTATTTCAAGGAGAAAACAGTGATTTAGCCTCATAAAACCTTCATAGATTTTTCTAAAAGCCTCAATTTCTCGAAGCGTTTTTATCTTACCTTCAACACCAATGATCGCGTCACAAGCCAATCTGTTTAACTGGCTTCGGAAAAAACTGCAAACACGAAAAAAACTCAGGATTTACATTCTACAAATGCGAAGTTCTGAAAGCCGTGAAAGATTTTCCAAGTAAATATACGACAGAAAGAATATGAAACAAACGAATACTAATATCGTTTATGCCAACAACAACTCCCCGACTCTTAAACAGACAAAGAATTTAGGAGCTTCGAAAAAGACAAGTTAGAAAAAAATAGTTAAATCCATTTTACCGCCCACGACACACAGCATACTGGTAATTTGAGTGTGTGTGTGTGTGTGTGTTTGAAGAACCAACGAGCCATTTATGCAGCGAAACATGACTGATCTTTGACAATGAAGGCTTTTTAATGTGACCGTCGCTGCACAATTGAAACTCATTCTGGCTACATTATTAACCTGTGCTTCCGACAATGCACATTTTTCATCGTATCTCGTGGCATATTTATCTGGGCACGTTCAGTTATAAACATGCTTTAAAGGAATCCCTACACAAAAAGGATTTTGGGGACAGAGCATTATGAGCAAAGAATTATAATAAGTTATAATGTAAAAAAAAACATAATAAAGTAATACTTATTGATCGTACATTCTGTGTATTTTTAAATATATGATGCCGTATCAATCCTGGAGCTATGAAAAGTCATGGGGTCAAACTTAATTCTTATATATATATATATATATATATATATATATATATATATATATATATATATATATGTGTGTGTAATGGAATATTAAATAAGCACAAATTTCTTTAAAACAGAAAAAGATGAAATACTCTGGGCCCGCAAAAAAAATTAATATTAGCTCTTAAGAAAAAAAACCAAGTTATCGAGCTGCAATAGCTGGTTCTTAGAATCCATGAAAGCACAGAAGTACATAACGATTCCCAAAGTCTGCGGACACACCAGTATGGATCTAGCTCCAAAGTATCCAAGGAAAGCATGAAGTTAATTTCAGGCCATCAAGAAATACAACTCCGAACTTCATAGTGTGTACTAGTTGACAAATAGGAATACACATAGAATTTTTTATGCTTTAACAAGTAATAACGTAATAACCAGGCATACAACGTGCAGTTACAACAACCGGGTAGTTAAAAATGAAGTTGATAATAATTTCCCTTGACGAGATGGATAAAAAAGAGCTTAAGTTTTGTAGAATAAGAAGCTGAATGATAAAATTCCAGAGAAGTTTAAGATATGTAACTCATAATATGGAGTACTAATGAATGATCAGCGACACTATTACTAGCCGTTGTACTCAAAGAAGCTTGTGTTCAGAAACTGATGAATTTAATTCAACTATGGACCGTAACTGAAGGTTGGGCTGAAATCAGACGGGGTTAACTCGTTAGCTGAGAGGAAAGGAGCAGGTTTAAATTGGAGTTAAAGTTCAACGTCAGGAAGGTCCTCGGGATCTCAAACGAAGATGAGAAAAGCTTGAAAACATTGATACATGAAATTTAAACTTATAAAAACAAACAACCAAACATGATTATCAGGAGATACAAAGAAGAATGGATGGGAAAAATGATAATGAAGTGGATCGGAATGATTAAACATGAAGGCGAACTCGTATACAGAATGAAACACATTATAGCTCAAGAAAAAACAGCATGGCTTATTGCGTGAGTAATGAACAACTGAGAATCCACGCAAGGCGTTTAGCATACCAACGCTGTACCTGAAAGAATATGGCTGTTCGCTTTTCTACTGCCATTCCTTTTTACATAAAACAGGATCACAACACGAAACCATATAACCATATAACGCACATACATCTATAATATATATATAATATATATATATATATATATATAAAATTTTTACACACGCGCACATACACACACACACACACACACACACACTATATATATGTATGTAATTCACTTTTTTCTGGCTTCTCTAGCCTCATTGTAATTCACTGCTTCTCAAAGCCCACTGGGAAGTTCTGTTGCAGGTTTCAAAACATTAAATTTTGTAGTGAGGTTGCTACCCTATGCTTCTGTACAAACACATAACCTAAGACATTCTTTTCCTTAGAATTTTGTTTTTGCCAAGTACAATTATGAGCCAGCATCGGAAATCCATTTTTCATACAACCAAATTCCATTCAGGGCACATTTTTTTTTCAAGTTTCCCTGATTTCATTCTTGGCAGATACTCCGCACCTATCCACTTTGCTATCCTCATATCTGCCATCAAATGTTATATTCAAACAACCCAGCACGACCAATCTATATATATATAATATATATAATATATATATATATATATATGTGTGTGTGTGTGTGTGTGTGTGTGTGTCTGTGTGCATGTATATATACACACACGCAGAAAACACTTTTACGGATACAACAAATATGTATTTATGAAAGAAGGCGCCAACAAGAAAATTTGTGCAGCAAAACAACACCACTCAAATATACACTTTGACCTTCGCAAGTTCCATAATCATTATCATTGCTTTAATCTAGCGTCACTCATGAGCAGTTTCATCTAAAAAGAAATGAGGCACTTGCCTAAAAGTCAGATTAACCTCCATGGCGTAGTGTGTCCTTCGAGGGGATTCTCTTACAGTGACCATGGAGGAGAAAATACATGAAATCTATTTCGGTCTCCAGAATTCAATCCCAGATTTCTATCGCCAGTCTAAATATGATTAATTTATGAATTTCCGTAACGTTGCAAAAAACCAATTTCTTTTTATCCCTTCATGAGAATTGTCCGGGGGAAAATATAGTAATTGACCCAATTAAGCTAATACTCTTGATGATATTCAAATTACAAGTACAATCAATTATAACTTTAAATAGTCGCAGATATTTTAATGATAATGATGATGAGGGGGAAGGGGGCCTTCAGCGCCTGCGCACCTCAAGCTCGCTGGCTCGTGGTGGGAGCGGTGGGGGGGGGGGGGGGGGTTGTATGTGGAGGGGGAAGCGAATTGCCTGAGTTGACTCCAAGGCTTCTTCTATTAACACGTATTTTCTAATCAAGGTGATTAGCTTTAAATGCCTTAGTTACCTTTGTAATTAATTTGCTTAATGGGCAAAATTACCTTCTCTATTAAGGTAATTGTTGCATCTGATACGGAGAAAGCTTTTTGCGCCCGTTTATCTTTCGAATCGGGATGGTCTTATCACTGGATCATACAACATCTTAAATAACTCCTGATTACGTACAGGAAGGATTTAGTTTGACAAAGCCATTAGGTTAATTACATTAATCCAAATTAGATTAATAATTGTGAAGGATATCTGAATTATCTCGCTCATAAAAATCGAAATTTGTTTTCATTCTTCAGCGAAGAAAGATTAAAAAAACTGACGCACGAATTAGTATGATAAAAGTATCACGCGGTTCTTTTCTCGCTAATTCTTCACTCTTTCTGAGTGAATAATTTACGCGGAAGGTTACAAAATGAAAGATATTTTTCTGTTATGTCTCTGCAGCTGATACGACAGAGTTGTGTTTCGATTTTTCACTTCTTACAATGCAAAATACATAGAAAAAAGAACCAAATGCCCTTTCGTAGCACAAGCGCGAAGAAAACAAAATAAAATAAATGGGAAGAAGGTGGCTGGGTCTTAACTAAAAAGGAAATCTTTGAAATTAATTTATCTTTTTAGTAGAACTTATGTCTCTATATTATTTTGTATTACCAAGAGCTACATTGATAAATACTATGATACTTTTCTTTAAGACTGCTTTCCTGCTAACATTAGCAATTTAGAGAACATAAATGTTTGTTTTATCTATGGTGAAAATAATGGGCCACAGAGAGAGAGAGAGAGAGAGAGAGAGAGAGAGAGAGAGAGAGAGAGAGAAGAGAGGCCGAAGTTTCTTCGGTGTAATCCAGTTTTCTGTCCGGTGGTGGTTTCAGTCACGGCACATTAAAACTTTTGGTCGCGGCCCACGAAACTCAGCCACGGTCCGGTGGTGGCCTATGTTGTTTGGTGCCTATAGCGCTGCCAGAGGTACGACTATGGCTAATTTTAACGTTAAATAAAATAAAAACTACAGAGGATAGAGGGCTGCAATTTAGTATGTTTGATGATTAGAGGGGAGAAAATCAACATACCAATTTGCAGCCCTCTAGCCTCAGTAGCTTTTAAGATCTGGGGTGGACGGACAGACAAACTGACACAACAGTTTCCTTTTACACAAAAGTAAAAAAGTTATTGTATATATTTAACAAACACGCAAGACTTTAAAAATAAAGGTAAATGGCCAAATCAACAATTACAAAGTTCTTAAATTCCGTGGTGGTACAAGGTAAGGAATCAACAAAACCACTTTTCTTTCAGCTTCGCACTTTCGACAGCTCAGGCAAGAGAGAGGAAACCCGAAATATGCGACGAGGATGGCTGAGAGAAAACGAACCAGGTTCAAATAATTTTCAAGAGAAACATCCGAAATAACACCTGAAGAAAGATCGACCTGTAATTCATTCGAACTAGGTTAAACCAATGATTGAAGTAGAAGACGATTAACAGTGGGTGTCGCTGCTAATCTATAGTATGTATATAGTATATATATATATATATATATATATATATATATATATATATATATATATATATAAAATAGCTGGATGAATGCTTGCTTTGCAGTTTTCTCTCTCCAGCAAGCACCTTAAGGCGTTTCCCAAGGAGCCTAATATTAGGTGGGCGCCCCCGTCAAACAGGATGTCTTCCTCAACTTTTTTCCTATTGTAGAGTAAATCATTAGAGGCAAATATGAAAAAAAATGTCTCATAACACGCGCCTTTTTCCCTTCCAAGGGGTGGCTCCAAAATAGTGTTACTCTTCTGGTTCTCAGCCATTGTTGGAAGGAGGCTGCTAGTCCCATGAACTCTTCGCCCTGGCTACAATCCTTCACAACTAAAGCAATTAATGCTCCGTAAAGTGAAAATAGGGACAGTGCATTTTTATCCGAATAACGGATCTCCCGCTTAAGATCGATCCATGATTCTCGTTGGTTGGGTGAAGCTGGTTACCACTGGATCACGAGAACCATTTATATATATATATATATATATATATATATATATATATATAATATATATATATATATATATATATATATTTATATGTGTGTGGGTACATACATCTATATACACAAAAACACATACACGTGTATGTATAATATATATATATATATACATATATATATATATATATATATATATATATATATATATATATATATATATATATATATATATATACACATATATATAATGAATGACCATTTTTTACAATTTTTTTAATCATTCATTTATTCTTTCATTTACCGGCGCACGTACATTTTTCACAGAGGACAGAACTAGGCATTTATTTCATAATCTATTTCTTCATTCATTCGTTTTCATGCACTTTGCATGCGAACCGAGTTTAGGAATTTCACGTTATTGCTCTATCTACGAAATGAAATTGATAGAAATGCCAATAATGGCTGTATACATGTAATATCAGCGGATATTTAGAAAAAAAGGGGGTCGGCTATCCAGGAGCAGTTTATATATAAAAGTTTATTTTTCTCCCAATGCCCACAAGTATTTTCCAAACCAATACTTCTGAGTGCCATTGTAATATGCGGGGAGCATTATTTGCAATGTATCTTAATTACGAAGATTCAATTAATTTTATCTACTGGACCGGTACGAACGAGGAAAACGAGAATGTCCGTCGCATCGTGCGCTGAAATTTATACGGATATCCTGCTGCGAATTAACTAAGAATTTGGAAATATGGAATTATACTGGATGCAATTCTGTCATTAAAACTGACAATCAATCCAGGAGTTCAAATAAATACAAACCAAAACGAAAAAGTACGCTTAAAAATTGAATTTAGTGTTTTTATAAGTTCGGATTTAAACGAGTTCTTTCGTCTTAAACATTTAGTTTCAACACTCCTTAGTTTCCAGCGTCCTTTCACTTCAACCCTTTAGTTTCCAGCACCTTTTCACTTCAACCACAATTGTGGTTTCCAGCACCCTTTTACTTCAGCCATATTTAGTTTCTAGCAACCTTTCACTTCAACCCTATTTCGTTTCCAGCATCCTTTCACTTCAACCTTATTTAGCTTTCAGCACCCATTCACTTTAACTCCTTTTAGTTTCCAGCGTCCTTTCACTTCAACCCTTTTTAGCTTCCAGCAACCTTGCACTTCAACCCTATTTAGTTTCCAGAAAACTTTCACTTTAAACCTACGTTTTTAGTTTCCCGTACTAACTCACATTTCTTTTCCAGCGTCCTTTCACTTCAACCCTATTTGGCTTCCAGCCCCCTTTCCCATCAACCCTATTTGGCTACAAGCAAACTTTCAAATCAACCCTATTTAGTTTCCAGTAATCTTTCACTTTAACCCCTTTTACATAGTTTCCAGGGAACTTCGATTTCACTAACCTCTTGAGTTTCACGAACTCTCTGGTTTCCAGTACCCTTTATTTATAACCCGCTTTAGTTTCCTGCACCATTAAGTTTAAATCTTTTTTTTAGTTTTCCGAATCCTTTGGTTTTAATCACCCCTTAGTTTCATTCTTATTTAGTTTCCGGCACCTTTAAAATCTAACCCTTTTCAGTTTCCAGCATTCCAGTTTTGCCCGTTGAACTTTCAACGTCTGTGGTCTTAAACATCTATTAATTTCCAGTATCTCAGGTTCATTAATAATTACCTTTCACACATCGTACTATCAGCCATCTTTAATTTTAAATTATTATTATTAAATGTCACACTTTACTAATCACTTTTAGATTTACACTTTCATTCCACCTTATATTTTCACTAAACGCTTGCTGAAATTGTCACCAGTTTTTAAATACCATTTGATTTTCAACACCTTTTATGTTTTCAATCGCGATAAATTTCGTGAAAAAAAATCGCACATTTTTATATGTAAAGATTCTGACCTGTCAAAACTAACAGAGACTTGTAGCATCCATTCATCAATTTGACATTGTGCTCTTGCATTTTTAATTCCACATAAAAAGCCAACAACAATTTATCAGTCTTGCGCTTTCTTTCAGGAAAAGTTTTCTCTGCCTTTTTAAAAGATAATTGTACTTCTAACTCACAAAGTAAATGGAAAAGGATTCTAATCAGAAACAAATTCTTTGGATTTCGTTGCCCTATTGTGTTTTGACATAAATTGGTTTTGTTTATACACAACACCAGAGAGAGAGAGAGAGAGAGAGAGAGAGAGAGAGAGAGAGAGAGAGAGAGAGAGAGAGAGAGAGATTCAACATCCAAATCAGCATGAATAAAAACTGCATTTTGTCTTAGTATCTTTAGTTATCTTGAAGGTTAAATATGATACAAATTAATAATATACTTTTGTTAATGTTTTCCTTAAAAATATTATAAAACAAACACTTTAACGGAAGGGGTAGGAGGTGAGGATATAGGCTACTCATTTCACTAACAAGGGATCAGGTCACTAAAAAGGATAACGCATATTTTCACTGTTTAAACCTGTCCCTCATTACAAACATAACTAATTTGGAAATCATTTCATCATTTATGGATTATTTCGTCAAAAACTTGAAACATTGCACTACTGCATCTTCTCGATGTCTGACTTGTGACACGATGTTAAGTACCCATGGTGACTAGTAACATGTTGTCACATATATTACGAAAGTGACATGTGAGAAGGAATCACATGTATTTACATTCTCTAGTCGTCAAAAATGACCTGCGAAATGAGAAGTGTTACATAAATGTCCAAGTAACGAGAACAATTATATTATGCAAAGTAGCTACAACTCTCAGGGGAATCAAAACCGGTCGTCTCGTGACTTGTAGAAGGCCACGAGAAGTAACACCTCAACTTAACGCATCGGCTTAGCGGACTTATTTAGCAATCAGATACCATATTTCGAAATTTTCCTCCTAAGCCACCATTTTGGATGTAATAAATTTGTTATTATATCTCTTAAATCGTTCGTTAAAGGTAGAGTAAAGGATACTTTAGGTTAGGAATTATGCGGAGTTGCTCTTCAATACAAGATATCTAGAAAATATTCAAGTGAAGGCTACGGTATAAGGTCGCTGTTCCTGAGTGGACTTTGTTACTTATCAGAAAGGCCAGACCCCCAAAGTCGTTTAAGATGAGGTGTTACGTAGTAGTATAGTAACTTGAGCCATGGTGGTAGATTGTGTGGTGTCTTAGAAGCCCTCTTCTGCCCGACGAGTCGGGATAAAAAAAAAAAAAAAAAAAAAAAAAAAAAGCAGTATCGAGTTCTGTAGTCATTCTACCGGCGACACGACCCCCCCCCCCCCCCCTCCCCCCCCACCCCCCCCCCCCGGCCCGCACGCCCGCTGGCAACCTGGCCCTGGCCCTTCTTTTTAAAGTCGCCGGCATTAAAGATAGGCATTAATCATTCGGGAGTGATCGCACGACCTACCCACCACCGACAGCGGCGTTTAAAATTAAAATAAAACGTTTAATTAAAACATATGGGTGCCTTTTACATTTTCATTTTTATATTATTACTGTTTGGTTGGGAAAAGGATCATCCCGTATTAGCAAGAAATCCATAGGAAATCATATAATGAATTAGAGTTCTGCTTTTAATGGATATGGCTATGCAGATTATTGCTATTTCAAGCAAAGTTTTTCCCCATGTGATAAAAGCGTCCCGGCCTGTGCTGAAAATTAGGATGAAAATGCAAACAATAATACGGTCTGTTTGCATATATTTCATATTTTCTCACTGATTTTATCGTCATGGGCGCTATTTCATGGCCATTCACAAAACGACAGTAATTTGTCATGCATGGCACATGCATACTCTATATATATATATATATATATATATATATATATATATATATATATATATATATATATATATATATATATATATATATATATATATATATATATATGTGTGTGTGTGTGTGTGTGTGTATTTATGTATGTATGTATTAGGTATGCTGCATAAATGCATGACGTGGCTAACTAGATACAGAGACGGCCAGATAAAGCAACAATAAGCTTCCTGCCATGATCACAGTACCAGCGAAAATATCCCATGGCAAAGCACACAAAATGTAAAAAAAAGCCCCAACATGCATTATGTAAAACAAACGAATAGCTGCATCGGCAAATGGGAAATAAAAAAAATCAATATGACAAATGAAATAAAAGCAAACACGACTGAAACTAAACGAAAGAAAACAAACAGGCACCAGGCAATAAAGGAGAGGACAAACATGCATGAAGTAAAATGGAAGAAAAGCACACATGCGACGAGTATGGCACACACGAAAACGTACGCACATGCAGTCGTAGTGTATATGTGTGTGTGTACGTATGCACGTACGCGCGCGCGTGTGTGCATTGGAATGCGCGCGCGCACGAGCTCGGCCAGTCATCGTATGCACGCTATTACGCCTAAATGCCATCCCAACTTTACGTGCATTCGGCGAACTTTCACCTATCGATGGGGAAGGGTCGGCGCTTGCATGATGAGCTGCTCCAATAACATCGCGCATTGAAAGGAATCAATTATGAAAAAAGTTGAAAATATATGGAATCTCCCTTACCGGTAAGCGAACTTTTATCATTGGCCTTCGATAGCTGCCTGTTAGTGATCACAGCATCATGCTTGTGTGTGTGTGCGTGTGCCTCTCTCTCTCTCTTTTTTTTTAACTTTTTCTTCTCTCTTTCTGCCTGCCTGCCTTTCTCTCTCTCTCTCTCTCTCTCTCTCTCTCTCTCTCTCTCTCTCTCCTCTTTCCATCCCTCTCACCCTCCATGTTTTGATGGATTTGATTGGATTAGCGATTACGTAAATAATGAAGGAAATTAGAGATATTTTGTTTGTTGTATATCATTCCATATACTTCAAAAGAAGAGGAAATGCACGAGAGGCGTAAGAGAACTAAGCGAAAGGGGAGGGAGGGAAAAGGGGGAGGGGGGAGATAAGGGGGGAGGGAGATTGTGGTGGTGGGGGTAAGGGATGAGGAAAGGGAGGGTTCAGCATATCGCACATTCATTTTTCCCTTTCATTCTCTCTCTCTCTCTCTCTCTCTCTCTCTCTCTCTCTCTCTCTTTTATGCATTTTTCTCTCTACCGCACTCTCTCTGTCTTACTCTTTCTCCCTCATGGCCAAAACTCCCATGTTGCCGGATTCCCCTTTCGCTCCCTCACTCACATAATACCTCTCCCGCTCCTGCTGCCACAACTGCAGCTGCTGCTGCTGCTGCTGCTGCTGCTTCTGATTCTGCTGAACATGCTGCTGCTGCTGCTGCTGCTGCTGATGCTGATGCTGCTCCTTTTCCTTTTGCGATCCTGCTACTTTTACCACTGGCATTGCTTTTGCTGCTTTTCTGGGAGTCGGAGATGACTAAAGATCTGGGAGAGTGCTGCTGCCTTTGGATTCTATTTTCAGCTTCTGCTGTCAGCTGCTTTTTTCTTTTTTTTTTTTTTAGCTTTTACTACTTTTTTATTTATGTATTTATTTATTTTCCTGCTATATCGGCTGCTCTTAGATAGCCGGAGATGATGATACAAGACGAGATCTGATCGTGCGCTGCGGCTGATTCCGCCTGTTTCCCTGATGCTGTTTCTCATTTTCTAGCTCCTGCTACTTTTTAATTACACACACACACACACACACATATATATATCCATCCATATATATATATATATATATATATATATATATATATATACATATATATATATATATATATATATATATATATATATATATATATATTTATATATAAATATATTGCTGCTGTTATAGCTTTCTGTGAATTGGAGATTAAAATAAAAGACCAAATTTGACCTGCGTTGCTTCCGATTCTGGTGCATTCGCTGCTATTCATTACTTATTTTCCTCTATTCTTACTCTGCTTTCTAGCAAATTGTTCAGACGTTGATGAAAATTTAAATTTCGAAGATTCGATTTACTTCGCTATTCACCAAAACGACGGTCGTAGGTGATTTATGACAAGAAGTTATCCTTGTTTTTCTTTTTTTCAAATGTCGATTCTCAGTCTCAAGAGTCACTCCAGAAGATCTTTCTCTCTCTCTCTCTCTCTCTCTCTCTCTCTCTCTCTCTCTGTTGGTTAAGCTGTTATCTGATACACAGTCAGAAGCTGTTGTCTTAAGTAACAATACATCACCGTATTTACAACTTCTTAATCCTCATTTCTTGATTCTTCTATGCATTTCCCTGTTCTTATTTTCTTAAGGTTCTTCTTTCCATTTTCTTCAGACAACAGTTTATTTTTTTGGCAGATGTTTCCTTACATTACACTTTCCTAAGCAGACGTTTTCTTTCTCAAGTCTCTTATATCAGTGCTTTATTCTCATCAAAATATTTCTGATTTCTGATTCTCTCTGCGTGTTATTCTCCCTTTCCTCTCCTCCAAGTCTCCGGTTTCCTTCTTTCATCCATCTCTTCTTTCCTTGCTGTTCTTCATTTAGCTTCTTCGCCGTTCGTTTTCTTTAAATTCACTTGTTATCCTTAATACTAGTTTCTTGCCCTTTTCTCGTGTTTGCTTACATCTGCCTTGCTTTCTGCCACCTTTCTTCTTATTCTACTTCTCTATTACTTAGTTTTAAATCTACCGTGCTTTCTATTCTTTTCTCCTTAAATTTCATCTTCCCCCCGAAATATTAACTTTACCATCCTCTCCATCTACTAACATTTTCTACTCATCATCATCATCTTTAACTTATTTTTCAATTTTCAAAACTCTCTCTTCCTTTTTTTCCTCGCATTTTTATTTCATATAATTTTTAGTGTTTTACTCCGCTTCCCGTGTCTCATTTATCATTGTTTATTCTTCAACTTTTCATTATTATATTTCTGCATAGTTATATGTTCTTTTTCTTGTTTTCTTAATTTACTATGTTATTTTTTTTTTATTCTTCCTTATCTTCCATCCTACCTTCAAGCCAACTCCTTTCTATCGAATCCTTTACACTTCAACATTTCTCTCGAAATTTTCGTTTTTTTTCAGTTAGTACTGTTGCTATGGTATTATTACCAGCTAAATCTACAACAGTTTTTTCACTCATATTTTCGCCACTGAAATCATTAATCCAATTGTGTAATTCCACTATAAATCCACAATTATGTATATGTACATATATTTACAAATAAATCTCTACAGAGATCTTTCGGGAACCTGTTCTCCATTTCAAGGCTCATGTAACTATGAGTAATTTTTCTTTTATACTATATTAATGGTCGTAAAAGTAGTACTCACTAATTAATCTGAGCAGGTCGTCTTCCAGTTCGTCTTAAATTCAGCTGTTACTTTTTTGTTGTTCTTATTCTTCTTCTTCTTCTTGCTTTCGTTAACCTTCTTTCTAGTCTTGATAAATAAAATCTTTTCAGAACTTTTAATTTTCTTCTTCACTTCTTATTCATAACGTATTATCACTATACTTTTTTCTTGAATTTTCTCTTCATTTGTTAACACTTAAAATAGCAGAACTTTATGTCCCTTCTACAATTTTCTCTACTTAATATTTCCCAGTTTCCTTTACAGTACTATTTGAGCTTTCTCGCTTTACTGTTTATTTTCTTTGTTTTATCCTGCTCTCACTTCCAGCTTCCTCGTCCAATGAAATCTAAATTACTCTTTCTCGTTTCTTCCTAATTCATAACTCATTTCTTCTCACACTCATACATTAAAATTTTATTTTAGCGAAAAGCCTTTCACTGAAAGTAATGAAAAAACATTCCAGTCTGAAAAAAAACTTGAATGATATCAATTATAAGAGGCGAGAGACTAGCAAAAATGAGACAAAACTTTCTTCCGCCCTTAGTCCAAAATGATGGAGATAATGAATGAATTCATTCATCGGTAAGGAAGATCCAATTTACCATTAGCATCACCCAGCCTGAAAACCAAACCAAATGAAAAATGAAGGAACATAAAAGATACAGAAAACGAATTAGGAGGAAAAGACAAGAGAATTGCTGTATGCGGGAAGGAGAGCGTCAACCGAAGGCGGACAGTCCGAGGATTTGTGATTTCCTCACCATGAATGTGTGCAGTGATGGCTTGGCAGGTGTCACAAGACTACCTTGTAGGAAGACAGGTTCTCTTTCATCTCAGAGAAGTGGTAGCCGAAACAGTATCTCCAAAAAGGAGACAGAAGGGCCACTTTGCTGTGAAGAGAAAGAGATTCTAAAGAAGTAAGAGAGGGGTCAATGATTGAGGAATTGCCCAAGATTCAATTCTGCCAAAAAGGGAAATGATGAAGCACCAAAATGAGAATAATTATGCTAAAGGAACGAACAAGGGAAAAAATCTCTTATGAATTTGAAACAAAACATTCAAATTCGTTGGTGGTGACTTACATGACAAGTTTTGAAGTATCTTGATTGACCCCCTGCCCCGCCCCCGATAATATGTTCACTCAAAATCTGTTAGTTTTTCGTTTATTTGCCTCTCTCTCTCTCTCTCTCTCTCTCTCTCTCTCTCTCTCTCTCTCTCTCTCTCCGTTTATTTTCCCCTTCGTTATGGGTAACTGGGGGCCGACATCCCTTACTTTCAGCTATTTCCTGCTCAGCTGACGGCAGCATCTGCGCCGCTATTTGTGGCTGATGAGTCATCTCAGGTGCTCTATTTAGGTTCCTTACAACCACTGCTCTCGAGTGCTGGGCTGTGCCATAGCCCTTATCTCTTGGCATCTCAAAATTTCGAGTTGGTTTCCATTACTGAATAATACTCAAGAGACATTTTGTTCAATTTTGTATCTGAAGTTTATTTACTGTTATGTTTTTTCCCCTACGGTTTTCCTTTCTCGTTTGGACAAGGCTTTCTTATTTTTTTCCTCTTCGGCTTTATTTTCTTCAACATCCCTCCTGGGTTATTTCTGATTAAACAATCTTATTTTTGTTCATTTCTCTATTTCTCTTCAGTTACTTTTCCTCCCATTCCTTCCTTGGTACAGCTTCCTTTTCCTCAGTTTTTCCTTTGTCGGCCACTGATACTTTCTTACGGTCTCGCCTTCCTTAGGTATTACCTTTTCTCAAGGCTTCTTATCATGCTTCCTTTTTATCCTTTGTTTATTCTTGCTCTACAGCTATTTCTATATTTTTTACCGTCATCTCTGCTGCTACTTAATATTATCATATTTATTTCCGAGAATGATTCTTCTCTAGCAACTAATTTTTACTCCAGTTAAATAATTTCTATCTTTTGTCCGTTTTTCTTAGGTGCTCTGCTTTATTACAATATGTTTGATGTGTTATATCCCTCTTCTTCCTTTTCTATTCACTTCTACAGCTGGTGGGACTCAACTTAGCTTGTTACACAAAATTTCATTCTCTTGACGATTCTCTTTCGAATGACAATTCTAGTAATCTTAATCTGTCTTTATAACTAACATCATATTCATCATTGTCTCCTATTTACTTGACGGCTCCTCAAAGTTTTCTCCAATATATTCTTCCTTCCATTTTGTTTCATCCTATAGCTCAATTCCTCAAACTAAACTTACTTTTTATTATTTCTTTCTATCACTTGTAGTCATTCTATTTCCTAAAGATTTCGCAAGAACTCGGTTCTTTCGTGTTTTGTTTTATTTAAATCAGCCCTTTTTCACTTACTTCACTATTTTCATTTACGTATATTAATTTATCGATTTTTCTCTAAATTCCTGGGCATCGCTGCTGACGTATTTTCAATGTTCATCCCAAACTTTGAACCCGACATTTGTACGCTCAACCATTTCCATCTCGGCTAGGTTCCTCAAATTCTTCCCCAAGTTTTCATTCCTGTTCTAGCTGCTGTCGGCAATGCTTGACTGACTGAATGTTGACTGAGTGAATAAAGTCAAATACTGGCGTCACACAACAACCAAGTCTCTCAACACTGAAGAAACCGTATTTGCTAGAAAAGTATCTAATAATACAAGTCTCATACTCGTAAATAGAATCACTGTTAGTCCGTTTCAGTTGCATGTACAGTAATTGTAGTGATGATGACATTGCTTCTAAGGACTGTATGAGGGACAAAAATCTTTTTAAAAAATACATCCTTCTTGGGCGCCAACAATCGTCGCTCTGATGATTCCTTTTCGAGAAAAATACGATGCAAATTCAAATGTCTTCATGTTTTGACGCCAAAATGTCTTACAACCAAGCTCCAAGAGAAGAAGGTCAAATGACGAATGTAATAATTTGTCAAATATATTCACAAAAAATGAATGCGAAGAATGTTAAGTAAAATAGAAGAATAAGGTGTAGACATCTGGCAGGGCAACCATTAAAGAAATTTTAATATAAAATATCGCATACAAAGAATAAAAATATATTTAGTTATACCTGAGAATGCCAAATAAATAGAAATAAATTCTTGAGCCTACCTTAGATTCCTTAAGAATAGTATCATTTGATCTTGACATACTAACATAAGACAAATAGCACCAACAGTTGTCATGAAGTAGCAGGACACCATCTGAATAAAGAAAAAAAAAGATTAGCATCTTGAATACTTAGAGCTACAGGCTAATCGAAGGTTTCAGGAAATTATTATTATTATTGCTCTTAGTGTACCTGTTGTATTTTTTCTGACACTGCTAACGGATTTTGTACTGATGCTATTTTTTTATACGCATTCTGGTTTAAAACTATATGGCTGTGAAATGAAATACATTATAAATATATGCTATATATATATATATATATATATATATATATAAAATATGCATGGATATATATTATATAGAATATATATATATATATATATATATATATATATATATATATATGTGTGTGTGTGTGTGTGTGTGTACGTTCGCATACAGCAGCCTACTATGATTATGTTATTATATATATGTATGTATGTATGTATATATATATATATATATATATATATATATATATATATACTACTATATACGTGCACACATACACGGTTTACCATTGTTTATAAAGGCAGTAACAATTGCAGCAATGTTTACTGCGACTCCTAAACCCTCATATGGAAGTTGCTTCAGGAGAGATCAATAACTCCCCCTGAAAGCTTCCATATTGGGTTACGTACACATCGACCAGGATGAATATCTAAAACGAAAACAAATAAAGAAAAATTGTTTGATACGTATTGTAGTTCTGTAAAGACAAAAATACCGTATATTTCGGCAGGTGGAAAATAAAAAGAGGAATGGGAAGTACATAGAGCGATACCTGAAGGAACTTAACTCCACTTGAAGCCTGTTTTGATGAAAGAAAATGGCGCAACATGAACGGAATATATGGTGCAAAAAATATGATCATTTACTAATGAGAAAAAATCCTAATGTTCTTTGACGCCTTTTGCGAGAAATACAATGATACATTGAAAGAATTCCCATTCCAATTGATACAGTATGCGGCGCAAAATTGCATGAAATTTATTTCAGTAAAAAATGACAAGATTCCTTCAAATTCTACTAAAAAACACTTCATGCGCCATTGAGACATACAAGATATTAAATGAACACTCTGAAATTTGAGCACTTTTTGAGCGTTGTTTACGAGACCAGACATTATAAGCAAACATGACATACGGTAAATATAATGCAAGTCCAATCGAACGTAAATATTATAGAGTGAAAGAATACTTAAATATATATGTATATCATCTATGATTTTCTGAATGCTTTTGAAACTTACGTTTAGAGAAAATTCTATAGGAAGTATTATTATTATTATTATTATTATTATTATTATTATTATTATTATTATTATTATTATTATTATTATTATTATTATTATTATTAATAATAGGAAACCTCTTCCCTCAAACGACGACTGTTTTCAAATAATGTTGCAAAAGCACTGTACAGCAATTTCCTTTCCTACTTGTTAAAGTATAAATCATTAATTGCACTAACCACTCCCAAATCAATTACCAGTGCTTAAAGTGCAAGAAATCCTATGAATTTTCTCGCCCTCTGACTATACGCTACTTTTGGCGTAGAGCAATATTTGTGAAAGCAATCCTACTACTATCATCCGATGGTGTTGATCTCTCTCTCTCTCTCTCTCTCTCTCTCTCTCTCTCTCTCTCTCTCTCTCTCTCTCTCAGGCAATCAGTAGAAATGAAAAGAGAAAAATGGAATATCAGACGGGTGCTCCCGAAGGAGCCCTGCTAAGTCCAGGCTCATTTTCAATTTACATAAATAGCATCCCTGTTGATATGATGATCTCATTATGGAAGGCAGCTGCCGCTCTATGACACCAAGAGCACTAATAATAATAATAATAATAATAATAATAATAATAATAATAAAATGCTAGCAGTGAACTCTGCAACTGCAAAATAACTAAACAGACCAATAATATTTCTTAAAAAACAAAAAAACTTATTTTTTATGTGGAGTGACTTATTAAAACAAGAGGAAAAGGAAATTCCTACTGAAAAATAAAATTGCCAACTGCTTAAAAAAATCTGAGCAGAGATACCTTTTTACAAACCAAAACTAACCTGAATTATTTATTACACTGCCTCATCAACGGTCTAACGAAGTATCTGAGACACAACCAAGAAAAAATCAAATTTTTCAGTATCATTTATTTATGTACCATATTTTACCTTATTTTCCAACTCTTGAAGAAAAGCATACGGAAATAACAAAAGCTAATTAGAAGGAAACAAGTGGGTGTCATTTTAAAAATATGTTATCTCTAGGTTATGGATAAATTAAATCTAATGGAAACGAACTATTTTAACAGGAGCTTTTGATATTCCAGCATATGTATTTTACGACATGGCCGATGAGTAGGTAACTTTGTATCTCCAACTTCCTTAGAGAGAGAGAGAGAGAGAGAGAGAGAGAGAGAGAGAGAGAGAGAGAGGGCGGGGTCTACCTCCCTCAGGAAACGACAGACCAGCCTTTAACTAAACATTTAAATATTTACTAAGTTTTCATTTACCATTATTTCCAATTCCTTTTCCCCTGCTTTATTGCACCTTCTCCCTTTCTTCTATCAGCACCTTCATATCCTTTCCTCCATCCTCTCCTGCGCTACGTACGTCAGGTGTCATTCTCTTGCTCACCCAATGTTTTCTTCTTCTTCTTCTTCTTCTTCTCTTTATCACGAAGCCACGATTCCTTCTTGTTTCTTGTCAGTCTCCTGTTGTTCTTTCATTCACGCAGCTCACTCCTTATTGCTGTTGCCCCTTAATTACTCCTCTCTTTTCTGTTCATACAAACTTGACAACAGTGTAATTTATTTCTCTATTTCTGGATTTGCCTTTCCTCTTTAACATACACACACATATACATATATAAATATATGTACACATATAATAATATATATATATTATATATATATATATATATATATATATATATATATATATATATATATATATATATTATTATTATTTTTTTTTTTTTATTTTTTTTTTATACTTGGCGTTAGTCTTTACCTAGTCATCATCACCACATATCTAACCGTTTTCTTCAGAATTAACTCCTTTCGTTAACAATCCTTCAACAATTCCATCCTAAATTTAGTTTCCTCTTTCAAAACGACTTCATGTATCCTTTCCATTGTTCTATTATTTCCTCTTCATTTTCTCTATTCCTCTTCTAACTTATCAGGATGAACGTTACTGCTCAAGCCTCGTTCTTGCTCTTTTGTCATTATTACATTTTCATTCGGATCATGTTCGCCGTGGTTCCTCATTCCTCGGCTTTCATTCACTCAGTTGTATATTTACATTGTCAAATTAACAAAGCGTCATGAAACTTGAAACTAACCTTAGCAATCCGGTGCGAGAGGGAGAGCGTGTCATAACGAAGCCCAAAACCAAATACAGTAAGAGTAAGAAGGTCCCATTCACGTATACTATTGTCCCCACCTCTGTTACGTCCATTCCCATTCACACATTTATATTTACTCATCTTCCTTCATCTTCTCCTCTTCTCGTTACTACAGCATTCAGATTTCTCTCTCTCTCTCTCTCTCTCCCTCTGTGTGTGTGTGTGTGTGTGTGCCGGCCCCTTCCCTGTCACCTCCCTTCTCACCCTCCAACATTAGCAATCTCTTCTCCTTCCTAATTTTCATCCTACCACTCATCTGCCGCATTCCACAGCGTCACTCTATGTAACTTTTAACTCCTGTTATTCATTCCCCCTCTTATCATTTACATCACCCCTTACTATTCCCTCTCTTTTGCTTCCTTTACTATTTTCATTTTTTTAACCTCTTCATTCCTTCTACCTCCCGTTATACGTATGCTAATTCCAGTATTTTCTTATCTCACCTATCCCCTTCTTTACGTTTGCTTTCTTCTCCCTCTCACGACTCCTTCCCATTTCTTGCTTGGTTTCGTCTGTTTTTTTATTATCTATTTTTTTCCTTTCATTAGACTCCTCGTTATCCGCCCCTCTCTCCCTATTTTGTCCTACTTTCCACATTCATATTCCCCTATTCTTCTCAAGTTTTACTTCCTCTCCTGACAGTTACTCCACGTGTGTTTTTTTTTTGTCTGATGTGTCTATTCCCTTTTCATTCATGCTGTTTCCTCTCCTTTCCGACATAATGCATAATGGTAGTTTATAATATTTCTTTTCTCTGCTTCATCAGGGTTATTTATTTACTTAATTTGACTGTTTTGTATATTGCCTTCCTTTTCCTTCTGTTTGCGCTGACTTCGCTGGTTCCTTCGCTTTCCGCTCTCTTTTCGCCAAAATTTTTTATTCGTGTTGTCTCGTAATCGCCTTTCATTGTCTTCCTTGTTACTCTCCTTCCGCTGATGTTTCTTAACCTTCTCTTGCGTCATTCATTATTCCCTTTTGGTTCTGTTCAATCACCTGGCTAGTTCACTATTTCTTTTCCCGTCAACTAACATATCTATCATGTTTCTTAATTCTTCGGTTCATCTTGCTCGCTTTCGCTTTTCTTCCTCTTTTCTTTCTCAGTGTTTAGAGTAAAATAATTCTTTTCCTGTTGTCTATTTGCTTCCTTCATATAAGCTTTCTTATTCCTTTCCTCCTGACATCTCCTGTCTCCCTTGTTCATTCCTTATAGTTTACCCTTGATACCTTTCATCGTCATTCTTTCCTTTCCTTCGGTTTTGAACCCAACTCAATTTTTTTTACCCTAAGTTTGTCTTGATGTATTTGGGCCTGGGCTAGATCAGATCATTAGGCTACCTGTCCCTCGACATCTGCTAATGACGAAAGAGTCACAGAGCAGGACAGACAAACCTGCAGACAGATGGAATCGAATTAGGATGCCTTCAAACGACACTAAATATCAAACAGATTAAACACTAAGAAATTCAACACACATATCTCATTCTTGATTCAGCAGCGATTGATGTACTGTTTTGCTGAAGAGCCACCCACTATTATGGAGGAAAAATAATCAAAACTTATTATTTTTTCCTTTTTTTTTCTTGACAAAATGACCCATAAAGAATATTGCATTTGTTGTCAATCTGTGCGGAAAATAAACTGAAATTCTTGATGACAAACGTCATATGCCTCGTTGCATATAAGCAATGAAATTCTGTTGCATAAAAAATTCCCTCTGTTCAAAACATTACCGTGATGGCGCTTCGAGTCATGAAATATTTAGGAATCATATCTCCATAATGTCAGGCAAAAATATTGAAAATTTTCCAGTTTACTTATGAAAATGTATCTTGAATTTTCATTTTCGACGCGGAAATAATTTAGAACTTGTCAACTGCCATTAATAGAAAATTAATACTGGTCAGGGCTCGTACTAGAAAGAGCGGCGGCCTGAAAAAATTAATATTCCGTAATGAATTCTCAGCAAAATGTGCATTCTTAATAGTGTAAAATATCGTTTCCGGTATTTCCAAAATATGATTTTCATTTTTGCTGTAAATGAGATTTTGAATTTTGTCGTTGGTTTCATGAATGCTGCCTCCTACATGCGCCTTTCACAGAGAGAGAGAGAGAGAGAGAGAGAGAGAGAGAGAGAGAGAGAGCTTGTTTAACGCATTACAAATTCTGTTCGTTCAATATTGGACGCTTATGTAATGATTCCACGTCCTACTTCTTAATTAAAGACTGTTACGTCTCCCATCACGTGGTCCTGCTTTTACTACTACTACTACTACTACTACTACTACTACTACTACTACTACTACTAATAATAATAATAAATAATTAATAATAACAATAATAATTATTATTATAATAATCATGCGGCTTACAGCTATCGATATTTCTTACCTCATTTAGTTAATTTACATAAGATACTTTTTTTATACTAATTATAACTACCGTACTTCATTTACATTTGTTGTGTTTTATGATCCCGTTCCAATTTGTTTCTTTTTAATCTAGACTAATTTGTCAACAAACTTGATTCCGCTGAATAAAATTACAAGTTGCGTAAATCCTTACTCAACATCAACTTAACCATTCGTCTTTCTGCCTCTCCTTTTCTTTTCGTAGATGATTTAATTTCTTTTTAAAATGAAGACCACCGAGTTACAAATTTCCCTTTTATACTAAACCTTTCCATAAACTCAACTTTATATCCTTGACCTACTAGCACTCCTAGGGGTCAAGGCTTCAAACTGGTTTATTATTATTATTATTATTATTATTATTATTATTATTATTATTATTATTATTATTATTATTCAGTAGATGAACCCTATTCATATGGAACAAGCCCACAGGCACTGACTTTAAATTCAAGCTTCCAAAGAAAATGTTGCGGATTAGGAAGAAGTAAGAGGAAGTAAAGGGAACTGCAGAAAGAAGAGATCCCGCTTATTAAAGGAGAAGGAAATAAATTAATAAATGGATACAAATGTATTAAAATGCAAGGAGAATAATATCAGGGAAGTAATGCGCTGCATTTTCGTTTGAACTTCTGAAGTTCCAACCGCACGACATCCTCTGGGAAGCTGTTCCACCGTCCAGCGGTGTGAAAGGACCGTGGAACAGCCTCCCAGAGGATGTCCTGCATTGGAACTTTCATGATTATTGTGATTGTCAAGTAATTGCCCATAAGCATACAATCTCTTTAACTGCCATGATTTTACTCACTCTCTGGTAACGCGATTATATATATTCTATGGCTTCTGCTGCTACTAATTTTTATCTGTTGTTGCTTTTACTACTACTTACGAATAGACTCCACTGCTTTTCACGCTAGCAACTACTACCTTCTGCGGCTACTGTTGCTAATTTCCGTCTACACTTATTTCTACGGCTACTTACTGCTAGTCTTCATCGTTTTCCTGCTACCACCTATTACCTTTGCTGCAGCTGCTACTAAATTCTAGAACAAGTATAGCTTATTTGTTATTGACTCGTAGTTTTACTGTTGCTAATACTGACTACGAGCTATTACTCCCATGAACTCCCCTCCAATTATTTTCCTTCTCTTTTTCTCCTCCCTTCTTATTCTTCTCTGTCAACCTCCCTTCTTTTTTTCCTCTTGACTGGACTGTCTATCTTTGTAGATACTTTCTTCTCTTTCTTCTTTCAGCCATTTTTATGATCAGAGACTTACTTTCTCCCTTTCTTCTCCCCTCTTCCTTCCCCCTCATTCACCACATTTTCCCCTCTTTCACTTCTTTCTCCTCTTTTAATCCTCTTCCTGTTATAACAAATTTTTTCATTATTTCTTAACCGTAGCTTCTGTTCTGTCTTCTCATTTTTGCTCCAACTTCTTCTTCCGCCCTCCCCTCTTCACAGGTTTTTTTCTTCTATCCTAATTTTTCTTCCTTCCTCTTCATTTTTGTAATTTTCTCTTATTCATTTTTCACGTCGCCTTATTTTTACTTGTTTTCCATAACAGTTTTACCTTTCAGATCTTTCATGGTTTTTTTTGTGTGCTTTGCTTCTTCTACATTCTTCATTTACATCGTTTAATTTTCAAAATAGCTTTTCTACCATGCCATCTTAACAACTGCCTTGGACGAGATAACAATTTCAATAATTTATCTCAACTCCATTTACCCAGCTCCCTTCAAATGCCTTAACAGGTAACAAATATTTACTGTGATTCTTTATTTTATTCTAATATCATATTGGAACAAAAAGTTATTATAATATTCAAATAGCATATTATAGCTTAAATATCAAGAGGTTTTCGGCATGTCATTGCTACGGTTGACTTTCATTCATAACTCGAGTTACAATTTCCTAAGCACTTAAATTTCAAATTGTACTAGTAGTACGGTGAACCTTTGAAGAATTTAACATGAGGTGAGCACCAGGTATTATGAGTTCGATTTCGGAATTATTTCTTGGTTGAAATAACAAAAGAAAATTCAAACAGCTGAACTCTAATGTTGGCTCGAATAATTCATTAGGTGGAAAGCAAACGGAACGGAAATCTGGTTTTCTAATCAGTCTATAATTAAATCATTCTACAAAAGCTCTTGATCTCGAGCAATTCCAGTGCTATGCATCCAATTAAAATAAATTGTATTTAAACAACTTAAAAACCCAATTTTTTTAATCGATATCTCCATCAGTCTTGTAATATATATAAGGATAAATAACCAACATTAGTGGAATTCCTTACGAAAAATAGCCTATAAAACATATACATTATTCTTTTCTTTACACATTTATATATATATATATATATATATATATATATATATATATATATATATATATATATAAATGTGTAAAGAAAAGAATAATGTATATGTTTTTATAGGCTATTTTTCGTAAGGAATTCCACTAATGTTGGTTATTTATCCTTATATATATTACAATATATATAAGGATATATATATATATATATATATATATATATATATATATATATATAAATACACACATACACACACAGATATATATATATATATATATATATATATATATATATATATATATACATACTATATACCTCTGCTGCTACAACAATTTCAATAAGTTAATTTTCTATGCAGACATTCTAGAATACTTCCACCTCCTTTAGGTAGGACATGAACGAATCTACGAGTCCACACTCACAAGAAATATGGATAAAGGACAACATATTTTGATAACTTACAGCTTCTTATAAAGATACCGTATCCTTAAGATAAATATTGTACACAGTGTTTAAGATAAATTACACTGTTTTCCAATAATGATCTAAGTTGATATCTACTACCATTATCTTTACTGGGATATACAAATATTTCAACCTATAAAGGTTCACATTATATAAAACCCGGGGCTTACTTGCGTCATTACCTAGCAAGTGCGACTGTAAAGTTAAACAGATTTTCATTATTTATGTAAAGCTACATTGTCTATGTAAGTCTGGTGTCCAGGACTGTTCAACCTGTTAGGCAACTTACATTTTGCTCAAATATACAGCAACGGTATTCATGTCAAAATGCTTATTTTACAGACAATACTCACTTTAAAAAGGAAGTATATTATTGTAACATTGACACATTTCGCGGATTAACCTGCGACATCTGATGATGTGAACATGAAATGTCAAAAAACGCCTTTCATCGGAAATGAAAACCGTCCGTAAAAAGTCTTGGAGCGCCTCTCCACGAAGGGATGTTGCATTCGACAGCAGTGACTAAAACTCAAAGCAGAGTCTTAAATATTGATGCGTAAGGTTCGCGTGGGACAATGTTCAGGCACCAGTGGACTGACTGCCTGTCAAGTACTGTCGTTTAGTTTAACTGATGAATTCGCCTCCTGTCTTTTTCCCCCCTTCTTTTTTTTCCCCAGAAATGGCTCCTTTTATTGTATGGACCTGCATAGCCAACTTCAATTGCTCTGCGAATTTAAAAAGTGCAGACATTTAAATTCCAACTCCACGTGAACATGTTGACAGTTGTAGGATTACCGTAAGAAAAAAAAAAGCAACAAAACACAAAAAATAAAGAGACAGAGAGAAAGAAAAAGAGAGTAACTCGACCATGAGTCCTCATCCATGAATTACTCTGCCGCCGAAAGAGTGCATATTTTTCACTGCACTTGTCAAAGACTCGAATCAAGTCCCTGGGCCCCAGGATTATAAACATTTCTTAGAGCGCAGAATCTAGAAATGACAGCCAGTGTGGTCTCTCGCCTCAGCCTCAGAAGGCAAAAAATGAGCAACGGAGATTACTGATCCGAATGAATCAAATTCTCTTGTCAATGGATGAAAAATTATCTGTTGGAATTTAATTACAACAGCTCACAAAAACAAACACTGTTTGTTTCTCTCTCTTCCTCCTCCTCCTCCTACTCCTCCTCCTCCTCCTCCTCCTCTCCAGTGCAACAGATTCAAGAATGAAACTCATCCTTTACTATTAAACTTAGTCTATTGCTGAATTTCCATCAAAAAGCTTCTTGTGGCCCAATGCCACTGATTACAAAAAACTCATTCTCTTTATAAAAAATATTCATTATATTTTTGGGCCTACTTGCCCCCAACATTTTTTTTAAAATGGCCACTGCAACTTACTTTGTCGATACAATAACCAATACACATCGCTAACGAATGTTTCTACCTGTTTTAGGCTACGTTTGGAAATATTTTGTTCGTATCTCACTTCGTTTAGCCTATTTTTCGTTATTCTCCCAGTTTATTTTTGCCATTCTTTCTTTCATTCCGCTTTTATTATTCCCTTTTCCAAGTTTATTTAGCCATTCTTTTATGCAATTTTATCGCCATCTTTCGCTCTGCTTTTTTTTCTAAAGCAACATCTCACTCTGTGTATATGTGCATTACACTCAACTTGCCTATTCTTGATGAGGATTTTATCACATTTGGCTACTCCCTCTCTTTATCATCCCTTCTGTTATATCCCCCTGATTTTTCCCCGCTCTCCCCTAGCTATTCCATCCAATTTTACCCTATTCACTCATCCCTGCATGCCTTTTTTCCCCCCACCCTGCGATCTACATATATTTATCCACAGTTGACAGAAATTTTTGTTCCGAGACTATTCAGTATTTTTACCCTATGTTGTTATACAGTATACAGTTTTTTTCCCTCTCTCTGTCATTTCCCTCTCGCCCTCCCTTTGTAGTCGCAGATTTCAGCTTTTTTGTTACATCCACTCCCTTTGACGTATTTGACTCCTATTCGAACAATTCAACAATTATTTTACACCGTACCTGTTATTTTCTAGTCCGGTGATCCTCCTCCTCCTCTCTCTCTCTCTGTTTCTCCCCCTCTCTCTTTCTCTCTCTCTCTCTCTCTCTCTCTCTCTCTCGCTCTCTCTCTCTCTCGCTGCATCTACCTGTGTTTCATCTCGTTTCGTCATCTTTTTTCATCCCCCCTTAAATGGATTATCCGTTTTTGTTTCATATTTTCCCCTTTCTCACTTTACCTTTCGCTCCTCCTATGCCCCTCCCTAAAGCCTCTCCTCTTCTTCTCCTTCTTCATCTTTTCCTTCCTTCTCCCTCCTCCTCCTCCTCTCCTCCACCTCCTCTTCCATCTTCTCCTCCTCCAAAATCCTCCCTAACTCTGTTCGTCGTAAAAAAAGAAACAATTTAATTAAAACCTTTATTTTTACGCAGTTTATTCAAGTTATCACAGGAATTGTTTTTTATGCCTTTTTATTAGCGGGGGAAATTTTTCACTATTTTAATGACTTTCACATGTAATCATATCCATGAGAGGGGCGACTCTGCCATTCTTCCACACTTTAACATTTTTTTCATATTTTTTCAGTATTTTTCTCCCTCCCCTTCTCTCGTTTCATGCACGTATACGTGTAAAAGCGCATCAAAAATATAATAATTCAAAACGCAGTAGCCTGGGAGCATTATACTCGTCTCGCTGATATGAAACGGGAGTAACCGTCGTTATCGGGTGACATGCACATGACGGAAACGGTCGTCTCTGCCTCGTTATGGAAACGTCCGGCTGCTTCGGCGACCCCTCAAGGACTCTCCGATTCCTTCTCAGATCCTTTAGATCGGTCCTGAGGTTGACACCTTCGTCCTATGGGGAGCTAATGTCCATCAAATCATCCAGCAAGTGCATTTCCCTTGATTGGCTATAGTATATGCCTTTTAATGACATATTATTTCAAGTAACCAATCAGAATGAAGGAGGGCGGGGCTTCCCTTCCAAAGCCTAAAGACAGATGTGTTGTAAAGAGCTTATGGGTGGCAAAGCCACGCACAGGGAACCACCATTGGTATCACCGATAGCAGCCTCTCCGCTCTCTCTCTCTCTCTCACTCTCTCTCTCTCACACAAATGATTTCTTTTCTCTCTCATTATGACTGTTACCTTGCTCTCTACTGCTGATGAATCTCGGTCTTCGATCTCTCTCTTTCTCTCACACACATATAGCATAGTGATTTCTCTGTCTCAGCGAAAACTTACAATTCAAGCTGCTCTCTCTCTCTCTCTCTCTCTCTCTCTCTCTCTCTCTCTCTCTCTCCATAGAATTCTAACTCTGTGTCGCTCAGCGACTTGCTTTCGATCTGTGGGGGTCATAGTTTTACACAGAAACACGAAATATCTCCGCGCCACTTCATTACTCTCTCGTTTCTTTTTCACTTTCATCCGACACTTCGTGTTTCGAAGACCCAGGTATCCAGTCAGAACACTGGGTTAAGAATGAGTGTCTATGCGTTTCTGTTTGTGTTGTGCGTATGCATACTCACGCGTGTAATAAACTGATTTTGCTCTATACAGCCAGTGTATTTGTTTACGGTTTAATAAGAGAGAGAGAGAGAGAGAGAGAGAGAGAGAGAGAGAGAGAGAGAGAGCCAACCTTCATTTGGATATGAGACGAGAGAAGCGAAGAAACTAATCCTTATCATGAGAGAAAAATCTTAAACAGACAGATATAATCATCACCATTAGACAAAGACAATGCTTGGAAATTTTACTCGTTATTTTTTTATACTCTGAAATCTTCTATTCTGTAGGGACGGTTTTTTTTTTTTTTTTTTTTTAGACAACATCATGAGTGCAGTACGGTAAAGCTCGATATCTAGGTCAGAGTGCAGAACAAGTGGTCTTCGTTTCACTAAAATTCCCTAAAAGTTTCATGTCCCTTTGAAGTCATGGCCCTTCATTTCTAAAACATCCCGAATGAAACAGAAAAAGCTCCAGCAACCCAGACTCTCCTACACTGCATATCGCTTTCTGGTCACTCGCCTGAAAAAAACTCTCTCCATTTGGTCTCCCTACAAATCTATACCATACGATTCATTGACCAAACCTTTTCTGATTCTCATTAGGTACAGCATTAACATTCAACAATTTAAAAACTTAAAAATTTGAGCACTATAATATTTCGAGCTTGTTTTATCGTCATTCACCATAACTCGAAATTTATACACACCAACAAACTGTGCTAGATACAGGTAAGAATACTCTACAAGTAGCAACTTTACCATTCGTCTCATGGTATAAAAGAAACTGTTCTCTCATTATTTTGCTCGCAAATTTTGTTACGTGATTTAATACTACTTCTACTAATACTACTACTACTACTACTACTACTTACTACTACTGCTAACAATGAAAAATCAAGCTGTAAGGCCTTACACATACCTGGATGACTCTTAACTGTTGTTCAACATCAGGATGGATGGAAACCTTGAGCTTGCTGAAGACTTCAAAGAAAAAAAAAATACCATGGAAGGACTGAAGGCGCAGTTCATTTTTCCTTTTACAAACAGCAGATGTTCTTAAAATGCGAGATAATTACTCAGCACCAGGTTACATCACTGAATTATACCTGCAACAAACAAAGTTGAACTTAAGATCTGTCATCTCTTATTTTAAGTAAAAGGAAAAAATATCAGAGATTTGCTGTAACTTCAGAAACTTCAATCTAGAAATTAAGATTGCATGCCGATAATTGTTTGTGAATTTCTATTTTCGCACAAAGAGTTCTAGAATATTTTTGTGAAAATGACTTTTCATAATTCTCACATAAAACAAACTGGTTTTTGGATAAAGAAGTCTTCCATTCGCTTCTTCAGTAATGTAGTTGATCGACTTAAACCACCTAAAACTTTGCATAGAAAATCTTCGACATCAGACTACCAAAATTTTACATAAACAACAAAGTTTTACTTTCATTTGTCTTAGTACAGTAAACAGCTTGAGTCAGTTCACTGCTTCTGGTTATAAACATGTATTAGATATGACGAAAGACGGCTGATATCGTCTTATTTTATCATTCGCATGAAATTAATTCCGAAAAAGTTTCCTGACATACACATCTAAGCAAAATACAAATAATTCTTGAGTCTGATAAACTATAATTCATAAATATATATCTGCAAGCATCCATGAAACCCACACACACACACACACACACTTATTTGATAAACACGAGCGAATCTGTGAAAGTCGAATGGAAACTAACTCACAGATTACACAAAACAGCTTTGGGAAAACTGGGATTAGAGTATGTTGCAAAATTTCATAAGTCGTCAGTTAGGTTCTAAGAATTTCCCTTTTTGCAAAGATGAGAGGGGATAAAGAGAACAGGATTTCGAAAAAAAAAACAATAGTAGAGAATTTCAGCAACAAAATTGAAAACAAATTTATATTAGAAAATTCCAGTTCAAAACGAAAATTAAAATTGTACAGAAAAAAGTGAATATGACATGACAAATGAAGGTCTTCAATAAAGCACAATGATGCAATCGGAACTGCGGGAATTTGGAAAAAACTTCAAGATTATGAATATACTGAAAATATCACTTGTTATTGATTGCAACAGTGATTGCAAGGGTAGTGTTGCTGCCCATTCTACATAAGATACTTGATTTGGCCTTAAAAACAAGTTTATTGATTATGCATAGATGCTGCTTTGTTTGCACTGATCCAGTCTCATGGCAATAATTAACAACTATAGGTGGTGTCGTTTTTTATCAAAAATTTTCGGCGTTATTCTTGATTGCATATTTACTTATGGGAAACACATGTGGTTTACTTCTTCTTCAACTGCACACCAAATCAGTTTACTGAGACTTGTCTGTGCTGAAAAAATATTTCAATTCTCCGATTCTTACATGTTTCATATAGTGCTACCTTATCCGGTCTTCAGCATCTGAATTAAATCCTGAATTACTAAACAAAAACTTGAGTTCTAACAGATTTCTTATCCATAAGGTCTTGATATTAATCACAGGTCGTACTATCCTTCAATTAATCAAGTGTATGCTGTATTTGATATTCCAAAATTCTGATCATCATTTACACTGAGATTTTGCCAGAGTATACCATCCACCACATAGAACTTGAGATACAGTTGATTCTAACAGTATTTTTAAAGGTTAGTGATTAGCGTCGTGGCGTGCTACTCAGATATCACGGGGTCACGTCTCCCCCCAAGTGATGAAAAATCACTGGCTCAGTATCATAAACAGTTACTGCTGCAGTGTGGGGTCTGCGGTGGGAGGTTGAAACCAACGTTCTTTGAATCCTGAATTTCAAGTCAATAGCCCCTCTGAGCTTGTTCCGTGTGAATAGGTTTCATCTACTGAAATAATGACATTAGTAATATTCCTGTAGCGACCAAACAGTGGAATGACCTTTCTGGTCCTATAGTTGAATCACTGAAACTTCAAAAGTTCTAACTTGATGCAAAAGCTTTTTGGCAGAGCAAGCGTTTGCGTTTGTGTGTATGGTATGGCAATTAAGGTCAACTCGAAATTTAAAAAGGCGAGAGGACAATATGACAGAAATTAATTATGCCGACTCTTATGGATCTTTCAGTTTAGTAAACTGCTGTTTTATACATATGCATACATACATAGATACACACACGTACACATATATATACATAAATAATATAGCAAATATGACAGATAGATAAATAAGTCAATGTCGTCTCTGCCAAATGCAAAAAGGCACACATCCGAATCATTTGCCAAGGTAAATTCCCGTATCAAATGTAATTCCTTTTGGATGTGAATTATTCCCAAAGATGAGTGAATTCGTTATCAAAGGGTACTTATGATTTAATAGCTTGTATATATAAATTATATATATATATATCTCATATATAAATATATTATTATGTATATATAGATATATCTATATATATATAATTATATATTTTATATATATATATATATATATTACATATGTGTGTGTGTGCGTGCGTGAGTGTGCGTCTGTATATAGTAAATACATATACAGTATATACTCATATATAATATATATATAATATATATATATATATATATATATATATATATATATATATATATATATATATATGTGTGTGTGTGTGTGTGTGTGTATAACTAATAATATGCTTTTACTTCCCTGCAATTTCACTGCAGAATGAAAATAATCCCAGTTATCCTGCTCCGACTCAAGACTATCAATCCTTCATTAAAAGAAAACACAATGCACATTTTGAGGACACTAAAATGATCATCGCGACGTGGCGCTTCTGTCAGTTTACCCACTTCACTAACAATTAACTCAGAGTTGTATATTCTATACCCAAGCTCCAGTGAAGGTAGATTTACAGAAGTAACAATTCATATCCTCGAATAATATCACTGTAGAAAAAGTCAAGAGGTTTTTATGACCTCCGCTGGTTTGTCATAGCTTGTCACGGAAGCGCATGCATACGGATAAAATGCATAGCCTATCCATTCATACATACAAGCTTGCGC
>NC_061087.1:86005902-86043402 GCF_015104395.2 Macrobrachium nipponense
CGTTCACGATTAAGAAACCGAAACCATATGTACTATTACCCTAGACTCGGTAAACACATGTAACAATTACATCTGCAAAAGGAAGTTAAACTGGAGGTTATGTCTCCTCCTAAACTGTAAGGGTTAGTTTAGATACTAAAATGCTAAACGTTTCTGGTCTATGAAAATATACACTGACAGGGGTATGACGTAGGGGCGTCACGTGTTCTCTGGGTAGTTTTCCTCTTGTTACTTAGTAATGGTAAAATTAGCTAAACTGGAAAAACAATAAAAAGTAGATGTCCAAACATGTATACATGAATATATATATATATATATATATATATATATATATATATATATGTATATATATATATATATATATATATATATATATATGTATATATAAATATATATATATTATGTATATATATATATATATATATATATATATATATATATATATATACATATATAAAGTCAAATAGCCAAATTCGTCTCGACATGTAACATTATTTTATTACCTCCTCCTTCTCGTGTAAGTAACAAGTAATACAAGCACGTTAAACAAACATTTCATCATAAAACAATCAACCTAGCTAGTTTGCTAATACAATATTTACGATAATAATAATAAGCAGTAAAAGAACAGAGCAAGAAAGAAACAGTGATATCACGATATTCTATAAAATGGATACCCATCATAAAGAATTTGTTTTTATTCTCCTGACAAAAACAAACGAGACAAGGATCTATAATGTAATTATCTCCTAACTACCTCGGAGGTAGGTGGACTCATTATCATCATTTATCATCAATGGAAAAACGCTTCAGCAAAAGTGTTGTTACACTAAAGGTGCGCCGCACGTAATGGAGCTTAATAGGAGGGAGATAATGCGTATTTCATACATCACAAACTTACAAGTAGCTTCTCGGGTGTACAGAGGAAGTGAGTGGGAAGTTAAAATCGTTTATGGACCACAGGAGTTGGCTTTTCAAGAAACCCATAAAATGTGATTGACAAATAAAAGGGGTTCGCCTGATGAACTGTAAAAGGGTCGATAGAGGCCCTTCAAAAACGAACAGTGATGATAGTGAAGATAATGATGGGCATTGATGAATAACGTACTATTGGTATATAATGTGTCTTAAACGTAGAGCATTCATAGAATACGGAGTGAAATGCTTATCTGATATTCTGATGTTCTATTAAGACGAGAACTATACATATATCTGCGATTACTTAATGACAATATTAACCAGGTTGCCTCCAATCAGACCCATTTTCGATATAAAAAATGGCAAACAGCAAAGGAAAGATTATTCTTTCTGATGAAATATTTCTTCCTATGGAATCTTCACTTAGATAGTTATACACTGGACACGCGCAATATTATAGTTAATGAAGTGCATTTGTGTGAAAATTTCTCTGGAAATTCTGTGTATGCCTTGTATCACAGAAAGTAGATATATATTGATATACTTGCCAAAATGAAAAATTATCATGAGTGCAAGAAACAACTAATGAGTTGAACCGTGAAAACACTATGAAAACACTCATTTACTATACCTATAGCAACGTTATTCTAATGGAACGGAACTCCAGAAAATAAAAACATACGGTAATATTTCTACCTCATGTTCAAGAACTTGTCAACCAGCTTGGAGATGGGATGTCACCTTCCGAATCCCTAAAGACGTATTGACAAGAGGAGGACCACTTTCTTGAATGCAAGATTTTTCTGGCATGAAGTGAAGAAAATTTACAAGGTCAAAAAGCTTAGGAAACAGAAAGCATCACTCCTTAAAGCTTAAAACATGGCAAAGTAGCCTAACATAATATTCAGATGACAATAAAATCCGATAAAACACACTGGAAGGTTCTATGTTTAAATGTCTTTGGAACTAGGACATCCTCACACGAAAAGAAGGTCCAAAAAATTTAAAGTATATATTTACCAAATCATACAGAAAGTCAGGTAATTCCATTAAATCAAATATGCACTTCTTAAAGAGAATTTTAAAATAGAGCTAAATCCAATAATTGGTTAGGATGTTCTTTAGATAAATCTTAAAAAATTTCAACACCTACAGAAAACTAAAACTCATTGCCAAGAATGAATGCAACTTTCATAATGAAGTGCCGTCCACTTCAAGACTTGAAAAATCAATTTTGGGGAGGTCACCCCACTGTTCCTACATGTAGTGATCCTTCAAACGGAATGATATAATTTCCTAAAGTTTAAAAATCCTCACGCAGGAGAATACATTCCAGAGCCTGAAAACTCCCATGAAAGGAGCATAAAAAATTAAAAAGTGACATAAACACACGAGACACTTGATCTGAAAGTTCAACATCTTTTTAAAAGAGATATTGTCCCTATAATAATTTTAAAACTAAGTTCAGCAACAAACCCTAACGTTTCCTGAAACTCATAAACCCTTCCCAGGAGATGCTGTTTCTTGAAGAGTTCTTCAGAAAAATATTGGACAGTTTATCTGAGAGTGTTTCAGGAGATGAGGTCATTCTCACTGGGATCCTTCCGAATGAGATGACGTCACTGCCTCAAGTCAGAGTTCCTTAAAGGAAGCAAGGGCTCTTCCACCTTTTAAAGGGGTCGTGGTATTTAGATCATCGAGTTCCAGGCAGTCGAAGGATACAAAAGATTCCGCATTTTTACTTACATGATATGGATAACATTCAAAGAGAACTGAAGGTCAGTCCGCACTTTTCAGCGCTGCACCGGGCATTTTAAAAAGTGCGATTAAAATAAAAAGTAAGAAAGAGCAGTACGGTTGCATGACACACCCACTGAAGGAGTAAAACTGTGCTTGCTGTGCTTTGCTCAGAGTTCGGGAAGATTACTTTTCGATTGTGGTTCGGGTGTAGAATGACAACGGAATGGAAAGATCGGGGGAAGTATTGGAGAAAGTTTGACACGCGGCCAGGAAAAGCCGATAGGGAAAATGATCGCGTACAATCTATCTATGGATCTGTTTACCTGTCTATCTTAATGAGGAAAATAAAATAACACAAAATCACCAATCCACTGATATTAATATAAAGAATCACACCAAACAAAACAAAATCGCCTCTATCTATATATCTGAGTAATCTCCTTATACAGAACTCTAAGTACATATAAATGATGTAAATATAATTACATGCAAATGGGCCCAAAAGTTATGTACTTGCATTTGTTCTTATCTTTATACACAAACACAACCCAGGGTAAAGTGTAAAGAAATGTCCATTCATAAAAGCATCCTACTACCTCCCAGAAAAGGTATGAATGACATCAATGAAAAATAACATAAAATAGGAAAGTGAAGATACAAATAAGGTGTATAAAGTTGAGTCCCTTCACCAATAAATACGGACAATGAAAAGTCGAATAAGGAAGTGATAGAATCATTCCTATAGCCAGACGGAGCAGTTCTGAAAAGTGTTGGGGGGGCGGGGCGGGGGAGGGGGGCAGCGTTCAGTGCTACAACGTAAATAAAAAAAAAAGATTCGCAGACGGAAAAATGGGTTAGGTTGGGCAGAGGAAAAACACAAGAGAAAAATACATATGCTGTATGTGTACAGCGACCAGAGCAAACTGCCGAGAATGACCATAAAGGGAAAGAAAATGGAAGGAAGGTGTATGCTGGAAGATACTGGTAAGGCTGCGTCAGAAGGCCAAATAAAATAAATAGGAAAAAAAAGTTTTACGCTAATTAATAAGGAAGCGAAGGAGTTTATTGGCAAGGATGTAGGAAGATGTCTGATAAAATAATTAATGGGGCGATGTCATGAACTGCCAGTAAGTTAGCTTTCCAGACGCTTATGTGAATTTGAGTTTTGCGGTCAAGAAGTGTATGAAGCGAATTGGAAGATGAAAAATTCTCTTGATATGGAAGGAAAAAAAATTAAAAAGAGAAGTACGCGCAGAAGAACGAAGAAGCCTAGGAATTGGAAGAAAAATTGATATCAAAACTTCCCTTGAGTACGAACGAGATGAGATAAACATAGGAAGATAAAAACACCAAAACAAGGAGGCATAGGAAGAAAACACATAAATTTACAAAAGACGGCACATGCCAACAAACGAAAAAGACAAAGACGATGAAGAAACGAGAAAGACGGATCAATATAAATAGGAAGGCTACTCATAACCGAACGGGGTTGGGGGAGGGGGGGGAGAGAAGAATACCAAAATTGCGAAAAAATAATCGAAGAGGAAGAAGAAGAAGAGAAGAGGAGGGAGAAGAAAAAGGAGCGCGCGGGAAAGCCTGGAGGTGAGGTGAGGCCATCAGTGGCGTCCATTGTTACCGTCACTTGGTTCGACACCTTATTGTTAGTCAGAGGCTACAAACCGACAAGCGCTCGTTACTTTACCTCACAACTATCATCATTATCCGCTTAGCTCACTAATTATTCATTAATAGCACATCACCTCCACTCAATAAGCATGACATTATTCCCGACGAAAGGCTCGTTTTTTACAGCCATTACTTGCTGTCATAATGAGTCTTCGGGGAAGTAGATTGATGGAAGGAAGGGAAGGGAAGGGAGGAAGGGGAGGAGGATAAGGATGTAGTGAAAGACGGGGCATGGAGGAGAGAGAGAGAGAGAGAGAGAGAGAGAGAGAGAGAGAGAGAGAGAGATATTTATGTATGTGTGCGTGTGCCTATAAATGTATGCACACACACACACACATATATAGTATATATATTAAATACCAGCCAGCGTGTAGGTATATGAATGTGACAGTAACCACTGTCTTACTCTTATAAGGGAAACAATTTGATGTTAATTACATAAATTTGCCAACAAAAATTCGTTAAAAGAAAGTAACAAAGTTACGGCACCAGGAGTCGAGGACATCACTGGTGACCCACTTTATGTCGTCTTATCGTCATCAAAGGTTACCAGGCTATGCAAGGCACATTCGACACAAGGCGTAATCTTTGTTAGAATGGCAGAGGATTAACAGTCTAATTGTAAAAAGTAAAAGGAGTCATATGTGACTATATGACCGAGAATATAAGAGCTACTAAAATGACCTAGCATAGCTGGCAAAGAGCACGAATTATTTAAAAGCCAAGATTTATAAATGAATTTTCGAAGTTACATTTAAAGGGCAATGAAATCTTATTATATGAATCTGGAGAGGTATGTATGTCATATATGGCTGCATAAAACGCAGCAACAATTCAGATAAAAGTGGTAACACTACGTACTTGTTGGACTTAGTTGAAAACTTGAATAAGCAAAAAGGACTGATACAAACACGTCTACTAAGAAAATGAATACTGTTATATGGTGATATGCGTATATTTTGAGAGCTTTGAATAACCATCATGATTCTACCAGCATTAGGGCAACCGGCAGAAACTATGGCCTTTGGAGAAGTTGAAAACCAAAGCCTTCAAGAGAAGCGAAGTGAGATGAACTGCCAAGTCTAGGTATTTTTTATGGAAACCAATTTAGGGTGTTCAGTGTGTGATTAGTAAAAACTAAGTAACCAAAGTAACAGGAACAAGTAATGTGGAAAAATCGTGATGTATAAAGTATGGTTAAAAATGTTTGCTAACCGGAGGTAAAAACATTAATCAGTAATTGCAGAAATTATTTAGAAATGATGAGAGAATGAAGAAAAAGTGGTTAAGAGGTCACTAAGATCAGATATTTTAGGGCAAACAATGGGAAACAAATGATACCCATAAAATTAAAAAGTTTTGAACAAAATCTTTCACAGTTACTATACTGAAACCATCGAAGGAGGACACGTTATCTGATGATTATATCTGCATACAAACATAAAATAAATACACTTATTATTGCCAGAGAACTCTCAGCTGTCTACATTTTCTACCAAACAGGAGAACCCTCTGTGAAATACATGCATACGCACTTCCCCGCTTTATATTACATACTGTTTAGCATAACACACACAAATAACTAATAAACACATACACATACCAAGGCCCTATAAAAACTGAGCTCCCATTAGAGAATTTGTTAGAAAAAGATGGGACTTTAGAAGCAAGAATGTTCGTAACCTTATTTTTATAAACAACTATATATAGTATAGAAAAAGGTGTTTAAAATGACAATTTTAGTCAGGCATGCAAAAACATGTATTTCGTACAAGAATACTTAACCACTTTCAGACATACAGTTAATAATATTATATATGTAATATATAATTATATATATATATTATATATATATAATATATATATAATATATAGATATCTATATATATATATATATAATATATATATATATCATATATAGATATATATATATAATATATATATATTATTATATATTAGAATTTTTGAATTATTATTTTGTATCGTGTGAAAAAAATCATACGGATAAAAATCAACTATTCCAAAATAGCGGCCTAGCTAGCTCTCAGCTCTCAGAATTTGCATTCTGGCAATTTCTTATGCCGCACGCACACATACACAAACGCACACATACACAAACGCACACAAACACACACACAACCAAATCGCTTTCCCTTTTTACAAAATTACTATACTCTGGTGTCTTTGCGTACGTGCGTACGTACGTCCGTTCAGGCTTTCGCAAGATCCGGCTGTCGGTTCAATGGCAAATCCATCTCTTAGCTACAATTGATAATTCCCAGGTAAGCTTCGAACGCTCTCTAATAAACTGTGAAAAGACTATTAAGTAAATGAACGTCCATCAATGGAAAGGTGAGAGGGCTTAGGGCTCGAAAGTAGCTTTTATATCATTAACTTCAACTTAGGAGGCATTCTCTCAAATACGCTTTTACCTGTTGGTACCGAGGGAATCTCACTATCTTTACCTCGCTTTCACTCTCTTTGGAGGTCGCACTCTTTTTCGGAAGGTAACTCTCTTTTTTGGGGACGGTCCCAAATCTCTCTTTGCCACATACACACACACACGCACACACATAGCTTACGACTCAACGTTGTTAGTGTTATCTTTTGCTTCTGATTTTAAATACCTGGTAAATGATAATACATTCACGATTTCATACCATGTACACATACGCACGCACGCACGCACACATACATGCACGGAGCAGACTGTAATTCTTTCTCTTTCACCAACTGTTATCTACTATTCTAAGACTAATGCTCTCTGATATCCAATAACTCCTCATATCTTCAAGGATGAAGCCTTGAAATGAAAGATGAAAACACGTTGAGCAGTTTCAGTTATCATTCTGTGTCAATAATTAATGATCATCATCAATACAAAGTTAGACAATGAAATTGCATACCAATATAAAGTTTAGGACTGTCTAAAATTAAAGATTCAAAAACAAAATCCATGTCAAGAGTTAAAATTAACAAAGAAGTCTTATTAATATAAACAGGTTGGGGTAATATGTGAAACGCCATGTGATTAGATCCCTCCGGGTATTCTTTCTTCTGCTGTGGGGGGAGGGGGTGGAGGGCTGATGTGGGAAATATAGTCTGAAGGCACTGAACATTCAGAGTATGATGCTGCAGTGTGATGAACAACTGTTTTAGTAATCATAAGCCAAACATTTTGGGTTTCCGTCAACAAGGGCATCAAGAGAAGAAAGGTTGGTTTTATGTCGACAAGGAAATTATGAAAAAGAAGATTCACAACCAACAGATGAAGCAAAACACTTAGTAGACACACTAAAAAGTAATTCGGTACTCAATTTTACAACGAAGGCCAGCACATAAAAGCCCAATTCTTGTCTTGATATCACAGTTAATAGAAAACAAACCAAACATGACATATCTATCTACACAAAAACTGCAAATTCTGGCAGTTGCTTTAATTCCCGAGAACAATAGCAAATTCATACATTAGAAGGGCTTCTCTCAGCAGTACACAGAGAGCTGTTTCTACACAGCTGCAGTCTTGATAAATAATTGACTAAAGTGTCCATGGGGTGGTCTACAGACCAGGGAACAGATACCTTTCAAAGTATCATCACCGATGGGGTAACACCAAAGAAGCCCTTTCAGAGAGAAGCAGTCTTCAGCAGTTCCAGCCTTTTGTAGCTCTCCTTTGTGATGTCGAATAACACTAACCTCTTGGGATCGAAGATGAAAACCAGCAGGGTTAACAAATTTAAATGTGTGAAAGAGGCATGCAAGCATATATTATTATAATTATTATATATATATATAGATATATACGTAAATATATGTATGTAATATAATATATATAATAATATATAATATTATATATATATATATATATATAAATATATATATATATATATAATATATATATATAATATATATATATTGGTCTGTGTGTGTGTGAGTGCGCGAGCACGTGATGATACTCCTAAATCACTCTAAACCTTTTAATCATTATCACACCTGATTGATTAAAATATAATAACCCCATATACCAGTGACAGTTCATCATATATGTATATTGAAACTATTCAATAAGATACAAATCAAGTTTCCAACACTGTGCAGTATATTTTCACGTCCTAAAACTAGGATCCATCTATTTCCAGTTCATTAGACGTCCCATTCAACTTCAACTCAAGGCTTATGCTGTGGAATACTTGACATCTAAAACGGGAAAGTAATAGATCCCTGACGAACGCATAATAAATGACTCAACATAAGATTATCAATGGAAACATTTTTAATTACAAAAACGAAAGGTAACAGAAGTAAGCAAAAAATATATATAAAGAAGAATCAGGTAAACAAGAAATCTTCTGTAACTCTGATTCTTATAAAATTCGAGACGCAAGGATTGCTTGATTAATCTATTATCGTATACTATCGCACCAAAATAATGCCTATCAATACCTAATGGAAGATTATGCGGCATTGCAGTATGAACTAAAACTAACAAACATGAGCAAACTTCATTAAGAATGCATAATGCTTAATCTATATTCTGACTGATGTTAACTAAAGGAAAACGTGAACGGCGTGGAAATAAAGACTATAAAAGACCATAAGCAACATGATATACAAAAAAAATTATCTATCAGATAGCTATTAATGTCAAATAACTTTGCAATGAATTCTTTCACGTCTCTGATGTTAAGTGAAATTCCCCAGCTCCAAATCAGGCTTCTTCCATCCTTCAGTGCCTTACCATAATTACCGATCGCCTTTGGGGAAGGTACAAAGGCTGGCTTCATCTAAAGCAACCATCCAACCATCCCGAACTTTCTCGTGTTCTTTGATTCAAGTAAAATATATTGGAATGTCTTTCAAAGACTGACAAACACTTACGCGAAAGATGATCAATTCACTTAATTACTCGCGAACAAACTACAACCAGCTCTTCAACGCGCAAACAACGAAGCAGAAACAAAGACAGTTTACAGAAGAATAATGAGAAAAACACTAATAAGAAGACAAAGGAAGGAAATTAACTCCGTTCAATTACCCTCATCATCATTATCATGAGATCAGTAAATTACACTCATTATCTCATTATTATTCCTATCAATCCTTGACATCAAAATAACACAGCAATAATAATAATAATAATAATAATAATAATAATAATACGAAAGATGGCAACAACTTATCAGTATGTGGAACTATACAGACAATAAAGAGCATAAATAGGTCAAGGGGACAGAGATAAGTGAGGGGAGACAGAGAGAAAGAGAGAGGAGTAAAGAAGGGTAAAGAATCTGGGGAAAGAATTAAGGGTTGTGGTGTGGGTGATCTAGGAAGGAAAGGAGGAAGTGAGGGGAAGAGAGTAGGGAGAGAGAGGGAAGAAAGGGGAGGAGAGAGAGAGAGAGAGAGAGAGAGAGAGAGAGAGAGAGAGAGAGAGAGAGAGGTGGTTAAGAATGATCTCGTGTATTGTGCGCGGGAGGGTAATCAGATGAGATTGTCTTGATAATTTAATAATATATGATTACACGAGCGATTAATCAATTTCCCGTCATGAATTTATGCATGGTCAACACGGTATATCATTCACAATGGCCGAGGGTCCGTGTTTATATCAACTTAACGCAGTTTAAACTCCGCTTTGGCATGACTAGATGTACCGGCACCCTTTCTCTTGCCCCCCTCCGGCCTACCCCAAAAAGACAGCTCTCCCCACACCCCCCACCCCCCCTCCCTCCGGCCGCACCTCCCTCCCTCCCAAGGTACCTTGTCCTTTGGAGGCAGCCCGCAAGAATTACATAATCACCGATATCATAATATTTGGGCAAGTCATTTTGTTACTTATTTGGAGAAAACTATAATCAGCTCTGATGTGCCTTTTCTTTCTACTCACGAGCTAGCGGCAGGCAGGATATCGGTGTTCCTTGGGGATATTTGGGAGGGGGAGGGAGAAGGGGGTGGGGGAGACGGGAGGGGGCGGGGGGAGGCTATGGCGCACAAAGGCCCAGGTAAAAGTCTCCTTTATGAAGTAATTATGGCTGTTATTAAATAAGATAAAATTAGAATGGCTAGGCTCCTTCATCACGGGCGGCGATGAATAATGTTCACATTTCTCAGCAGTATTTCATCATAATTTTCGAGCTGGCAAAAACTATCATCATCCATGTGAAAAACAACGTAATTAACATTGGAAAATTATTCAGAAGTCTAAATAAGATTGCTGAATGAGCCTTGTAAATACAAAACAAGGAGAAAATTAAAGCACTTGAATTATAGTAGAACCTTAAAACAAATTACATTTCTAAGTGTCAATGTGCAAAGCTATTCTATGTGAACAGTAACTCGCGTGGAGCTTTTAATATGAGAGAGAAAAAAAGAATAATAGAGAAATGAGACACTAAAATTCACAAATCGTGTCTGAAGAAAATCCTCAAGCCATTATTTTCAGTTTTATACAATGATTCTCGGTGATGGAGGGTTTCTTCAGCATGATTTGAAGCTTTACTTGATAATGAAAATTACCCAGCAAGAAGCTCCATACATCACTCTCTTCATTACAGATATAAACAATGCTGGAAACGTTTTCCACCCTGTGAACCTCAGACTGATAGCATTACAAGGTAATTATTAAAGACTAAAATCAAAAAGAAGAAAAAATAATGATAGCATACAGGTCGATTAAATAAAGAAACTGCTGAGACTGAAGCAATTTTAAAGAAAGTCTTCCTTCTCGCAGACATAAGAAATGGGTTGTTGAAAAACAACTAAGCTTAAAGCGTACTTACGAAGATGAATTACCACCGGAAACTTAGCAGTAGGCGACGGAAAAGTTGAAGGTCTTGTAAGGTAGCATTTTATCCTTCAGTCACAATCGACTTATAACAGCCTCCTTTCGCGACAAATTGATTTGTTGTGACCTATAGAAAAAAAACAATCAATAAAATGCATCAATCACTGCTTATGTCCTCCTAAAATTTGGTTAAAACAAATTCATAATTTCTTAGACGTTAACATCAATGACACACACTCACAAACACACACACATATACACACATATATATGAAAAAAAATTCATGAACTAAATATCTGTTGTAGTTGAAGAGAGAGAGAGAGAGAGAGAGAGAGAGAGAGAGAGAGAGAGAGAGAGAGAGAGAGAGAAATCAGGCTGATTCTATTATACTAATTATTATAAAAACAATGTACTATATAATCTGACTCATCTGACCCTTGGTTAACAATTCCTTTTAGTTTTTTTATCACATGTTGCAGGAGATAAAATGACTTTTAATCTGAAATTCAAAGTACACTTCAGCATTTGTTACCATTTGATACCTCATGACGTGAAACACGACAGGAACGCCAGGCCATTAATGAAGCCATTATCGCTTTATCTGACTTAAATAACAGCAGGGTCATTAAGGGCAATTCTCGTTATTTGGCCTATTTCATAATCTTTAGCTTGTGATGTCACTGAGACTTAACCTATATCCTCTCTTCTCGTTGCACCTTTAAAATCAGGTCTCGAGCCAATGATGTCACTTAAGACCTAAGCAAACTTTCCTTATTCAGTCATAGGTTTAAAATTAGGTCCTGCGCTTGTGACGAAACTTGAGAATGAAGTATAAACACTCTCCTCCTCAAGTTACATCTTTAAAAGTCAGCTGTGCCAGTGATAATACACTTTAGCATTAACACTTCCCTGCTTGAGTCGCACCTTTAAAACGGGGTTTTAACCAGTGATTGCACTTGAATCTTTAGCATGACCACCTTTTCCTCCTGGAATCACAGCTTTTAATTATTGGTCTTCAGGTTATGGTATCACTTAACACTCCAGCATCAACAATATCCTCTTGTAGTGCAAGCTTTAAATTGTTCTGCAGCCTCTGATGCTATTTAAACTTCAGCATTAAGTGGCCCCTCATCGAATCACAGTTTTAAATTCAGATTACCAGTCAATGACGTTGGTTTAAGTAGTTTTCACATCCTTCCCCTCAAGCTCTCTCTTCAAAATCAGCTTAAATGTGGAAAGCACTTTACAAGTATAATTAGGGTTATGAAGGTAATCCACTCTGCAATAATGGTAGATGGATAGCCTTTGCTACATTCTCTAGATATCAAGAGTTTTCAAACACAGCAGCACCCAGTATTTTTGATAGAATGTGTAAGACATTAAAAAGTGCCTTGGCCATTGAATAAAAATGAGGGATTTTGAGGAATAGTTTTGGCAGTAATGTTGACTGTGAAAAGCGAGAGCTTGCCTCAATGATGTGAAATTATCAATTTGATAGCCTGTTACAAAAACCTTCAGCAGTTGGAGAAAGTCAGTCATTCATAGCTTTAATTCTCTGTCTCTGTTCTTCTCTTATCGACTTTTAATCTAAATTTATTTCAAATAAATGTATCAGACCACTTAAATCGCAATTTTCACCTCTAAAAATACCCATTGTAAAATCATCATTATTAGAATTATTTCCTTGCATTTCATATTGCACTTAAGTTGACGGTTATCACCCCAGGCTTCATTTCTTCGCTCTAATCGCACCCTCTTGCGGCCAGCTGAAATGCACCTCAATCAATATAACACCCATTTTACTTTCTTTCGACTTTTATAAGTCCTTCCCGCCGTCCTATTAGTGAATATTTTCTCTGCGGGGCAATTTTCACCGCCCATTCATCTCTTAGGTCATTTCTTACACTTACTAGGTTCACTGTAATAAAGTAATTATTCATATCTAACATTTATATTATATATCTTATCCATCCTTCTTAAAACTAATATTTCTCTCTCTCTCTCTCTCTCTCTCTCTCTCTCTCTCTCTCTCTCTCTCTCTCTCTCTCTCTCTCTCTCTCTTCTTCTTCTTCTTATATTACGCACACACACACACACACACGCACACACAATGAGGCATCCCCAGTCTATGTTTTGACAGGGTATCCTTAATATGGTATAATATGCATAGATAATAGGTCGCCAATTACGCCGCTAGCATTGTTAGATTAGACAGCTCATTGTTAGCCGCGGGGAACATGCAATTGCCACATTATTATGATTGTTGTCCCATATCAAATTCCTTTTATTACAAGACATGTGGATGAATAATGGCCCAAAATGATGGTACATAATTTTGTTTGTTCGCAATGCATTTTTCTTCTTCCTCTTCCTCTCGCGTTATCTGACATATTGATTGTTGTAATTAGAAGAGACTCCCATCTTAGAACTGGAGGAAGGCCGGCGATGAGGCAACGGGGGGGAAGGGAGGGCGGAAGGGGATCAGGGAGAGAGGGCCGTTAAATAGCGAGGCGAATATTAGTGTTGGCTACGTTTTGTTTAACCTGGCGTTAATAATGCTTGGCTCTGGCTGGAAATGGATTTTATAGCCAAGATTTGGCTACAATGAAGGGCGGGGGAAACCTTTCATGAGATGTTTTCTTGAATAATTATCGGCCAAACAATGACTCTATTGGAAGAGAAAACCTTCCAAACGCTATCAGCGGGGAGAAGGGGAGAGAGAGAGAGAGAGAGAGAGAGAGAGAGAGAGAGAGAGAGAGAAGGGGGAGGGGGGGTGGGGAGGTTAGGGATAATAGTGTGATTCGCGGTTTGGGGAGGATATTTCATGAGGTGAAATTAGAATGCATAATCAAGACAAAGGTTCTTTTTCATTCCGGAACTGATTTTAGTCATGGCATTATATTAGGAGCGGGCAACAAAATCTCCCTCGCACAGACACAGACATGCACTAAACACATGAGCAAATAGAGAGAAGCAAGTATTAATTCCCCCAGCAAAAAAATAAAAAAAAAAATTTTGCATGCATTCAAGGAAACATAAACATATACACACAGTAAATGTACGAGTGCATAATATGAAGGAGTGATTACTATTAAAAGGAAGGATATTGATGTAGACGCATACAGACATCTGAAAAATAAAATTATCAGAAATACTTTCTGGCATAAATATACTAGCATTCTAGGTTGTCATTCACGGTCCCTCAATGTCAAACAAAAAAAACTATTTTATTCTTATTTTTTATCGCATTTCATTACTTCTGAATAATATCTTACCAGGCAACTTCGAAAACCGCTAACCAGAAGTAACGTACGGCCCTCCAAGATAAACACAGAGGGACAGGAGCTTCCTTTTTTTTTTTTTTTTTTTTTTTTTTTTTTTTTTTTTTTTTGTTTTTTTTTTTTTTTTTTTTTTTTTTTTTTTTTTTGGGGGGGGGGATCCCGTGTTGTCGTCGACTGCCAAATATCATAAATATGCGAACGACGTCACTCCTCCAAAAACTGAAAATAAATACGATCTAACACAACTCCAGAGAAGATTAGCTCTCGAAAAATTCCATTATCCTTAAAGGGGTTACCTTTATTCCCCCGATTCGAGGGAGAGCTGCTGGGGATAAGGCGGGGGAAGACTGGTCGAACGCCCCATGATGGCGGATGGAATGGGGGAAGAGAGAGAGAGAGAGAGAGAGAGAGAGAGAGAGAGAGAGAGAGAGCTTATGCGTGTCAAAGAGAAAAAGATTAAACGATCAAGCAAAAGTAAGTGACGGGCAGCAGTGAACCGTGAACAGTAAAAGGGGAAGACCAAAAGATGCAGCCAAAGACACACACAGACGCACAAACGCTAAAATTCGTGTTTCTAAGAGAATAAAACAGGCAGCAGTGATAACGAGAAACAGCGGGTTTAAATATTACTATATATCAGCGAACAGCGATAACAATACGAGATGCACTAATATAAATCATTATGATAACGAGAAGCAAAATTAAATGAAGGAAAAACACACTAAAAATATGCAAACAGCTTTACAAACTTCGCTTCAAATATTGAAAAGCCTACAAAAATGTAAAATATGCTTTTAAATCAAGCTTTCTATACCCTTCATTATAAAATATATAATTTGACCTTCAATCACCCATACAGCTGACAATCAAAGAAAGCACACTTTTCAAACATACATTTGCCCTGTTATCTAAAAATGTACAAACGCAAAACACGTATTCCAGCACTAGGAAATTAACATGAACTTTGCACACTGGTAAGATCGAAATAGCTGCAGTAAATGCATAATGAAGTCTTTTATTTTCTTGACCCAAGTCTACCACATGGGTAATAATGAATCCGAAAAGCTGAATAACGTGCGTTCACGAAGATGGTTATTTACTTACAATCCTTCTTTACGCGGCCATGAGCTGTAAACGCAATGGAGTTTTGAATGAAAATGTCTTTTACGTAGCTGTCAAGCAAGCTACAAGATTCTACGGGCTGCTTTAGGAGCAAGAGCCCGTGCTGGCATAAGGCCAGCTTAATCTCAAACAACAACGCTACAAGAGGAGTAACAATCAGGTAACCCAGCCACAGCTGACTTGCCTGTAGCCATGCTATTCATCAGCTCTCAAGGCACAAATGCAAAGTTCGGCTGGATGCAAGTGTCGAGAAAAGAGAGCACTAAGAAATAAAGATGAAGTGGCCAAGGCTGGAGATATGAATATGGCCACAAATTTCACTTGAATGCAAGCTTTCGACAAAGTGCGACTGGATAACCTTAACAATACCGCATATTAAAACTTCACAAAGGCTTTTTATCTGGCTGTGGCAGCTGCTTTTATTCCCCAAAGACAAAAAAAAAGCCTCATTTTTGGGATATTATGGTCATCGATACAAAACAGCTTGATAAGTGTTGTTCAAAAATCTTTGTTGAAAACACAGCACTTGCGATGGCGATATGTTCCTAGACAGAAAGTACTATATATATGCCAATAAATGTATATTGTTTTACTCCAAAGAACACGAAAATTTCATTGACGAGAGTGGCCAAGCAAAATTTTTAGATGAGTGCTCGACGTTATGCATAAAGAACAAAAAAAGTTCGATATTACCATTAACGACCAAATTCATAGGCACAATAAAAAGGCTGAATTTTTAGGTAAGATAAAACTATATAAACCATATAAAATATGAATCCATCATTTCTAAATTATTATGATGAAAGAATATGTCATAAAAAATAGCCACAATCGGAAATCGTTTAATCATAAATATTGCAGATTATAAAATGGATTTTCGAAAGTAAATATATTCTATCCTAGGCGAAGGTATAAAGAAAGGCAAGGGTATAATTCATATTCCTCCCAGGCAATGGTCTTTTCCTCATAGCATGTTGACGCTAAAAAATCTTAGATTTTGTTTTGTTTTAAATCTCGATAATCCTTTTAAAGCCCAGGTATCAAGGTTTCCCTTTGTGGCAATTTAGTGATGGTACGTCAGAGATACTATATTTCAAGAATGTTTCCCAATACAAAAGTATATTCTTTACCTCTTTGTACTTCCTGCATATGCACACGACGTCGCACATAAGCATACACAGAGGAGAGGGATATATATATATATATATATATATAATATATATATATATATATATATATACATATATATATATATATATAATATATATATATATATATATATATATATATATAACACGCGCGCACTCACACACACACACACTATGTATGTACTATATGTATATATATATATATATATATATATATATATATATATATATATATATATATATATATATATAACACGCGTGCACTCACACACGTACAATATATATATATATATATAATATATATATATATATATTATATATACGGTAATATATTATTATATATTATACTTATATATAGTTAATATGTATATATATATATATATATATATATATATATATGTATATATATATATTAGGTATAAATATATAATATATATATAAAACACGCTCGCACTTACACACACACACATTATATATATATATATATATATATATATATATATATATATATATACATACATAAATATATACGCACACATATGTATATACTTATATATAGTTTTATCTCATTGTCTTCAACGGATCTGTATATCGTCTGATGAACATCATCACAAGCATAAGGTCAGGAAAAATGTTTGGTCCAATTACATAGTTCATGATGGGTTTTGATAACTTACTCTTCATTCAACCAATATCCATCTCATACCAACTCGTTTCCACTATTTTCTCCTCAATGAAGCGACTACTCACTTGTTCTTTATCAAATCGAGGGCTTATTCAATCTTTACCTGGCCTTCCTTTAACATTATCTAAAAATTCCCTTTCTCTTTACACTAAAGGACTGGAGTGAGCACTTCCGTTGAGAATCCATGTAACGAAACACTAACCCAGGAATAGGCATTTTGAATTTCCTTTCCCACAAGATACTTCCTTTTAACTCCGTTGTTGTTTGGGGTCTCATGTATTTCTCATTCTCTCCTGGCGATTCCTGCGAGTTCAGATCCTACTCTGACGATAAGGGCCTCAACTGTTCAAGCTCGAGCCTGTACTTTGATCAACCTGGGTGGTTTTAGCTTATTTAAGACAAGTTATTCACCCAAGAAGTGACTTTCCTTACCTCCAGTTATCAATACTATCATCACTCTCTGAAACTGCAAAATGTTCTTAAAAGTTTCCCTCTTAGCGCCGTCACTCCTCTCCCTCATAATTAGTACAGGTCAGTCCTGGGCGATCCACACTTGCTGGAAGTCGTAAAAGACTCTTCTACATGTGTTGCTAAGAGTAAGGTCTTGAATGTTCTCCAGTATGTGCAGCAAGTCTTGAAATGCTTCCCAACATGTCATGTCAACAAGCCAAAGAAGGTTTTCAAATGGTGTTGTAAGGCATTTTTGAAAGGGCCTTTCATTAGCGTTCTAAGTCCTTAGAGATTCTCTAACATATAGTGCCAGTCAGTCAAAAACTTTTCCCACTGTGACATAAATCTTCAAAAGGCTTTTCCAAGTGTGCTGTTGGCTTTACAAAGCTTTTCCCCCAAGTAATGTAGGTCTTGGAAGGCTCTTCTTCTTGTGCTGCTAAGTCTTAAAAGACTCTCTTACGAATGCTCTAAGTTTGAAAACACATGTAGAAGAGTTTGAAACACTTCTTCAAATGAGTTGTAAGTCTTAAAGTGCTTGTCCATATTGCAGTGCCAAACGTAAGTCGTAAAAAGCTCTTCTTCAGTATCTGTACGCTTTGAAAAGTTCTTCCACACGTGATGTCATTCTTAAAATGGCTACCTTGTTTGCTTGTTTGTTTGTATGGTGTTTTTACGTTGCATGAAACCAGTGGTTATTCAGCAACGGGATAAAAATGGCTACCTCGCATGCGCTGTGGTTCATTCTTTTAGGGCGCCTTTTACACGTACATGCATACTTTCAGAGTTTTTTTTTTTTTTTTTTTTTTACAAATAAGCACACCAGATATATATATATATATATATATAATATATATATATATATTATATATATCATACACAGGAATGCATCTACTATTACAAGTGATTATGTATACAGATGCATAACAAAAAGGCAAAATGCTTTCCAAGAAATCACTTAAGACATTTCACTTACAATCAAAAGAATTTCTCGATCATTGTGAGAGAATTGCTTCATCTATTGTCAGCGCTACCGCGGTACACCTTAATGATATAATAGATATAATACCGGTCATTTGCAAATAGAAACGAATGGCTTCCTATGTTTACGTGCCACCATCATTTAAGCGTCCATATGCCATTTGAGACACCGTAACAAAGCACGAAGGTTTACTGCGAGTCATGATACAATGCAAAAACTAAAATACTTTTATCGGACCAATGATAATAGAGGATGATATAATAATAGGCATAGAAACCTCAATAAACAGTATCCAGTTTCAAAGCCCATTTTAAAGGAGATATTGATGGTATCTTGTATAACAGCTAACTCTAGATTATTTTCAAGCTAAGTGTATAACCCATTAGTCTCCTTTTGCTGGGGTGCAGATCCACAGCTATGTGAAAGATATTTAGGCAAAATCTACGAACCTATCCCTCCGAAAAAAAAAGGCGTTAGGCGGACATAAAAGAATTCCAAATCTGTTCCAACAGCAGCTACAGCGGCCCCACTCTTTAGCCGTCCTAATCCGTCTTGCAAACACTGAAGGTGATTCCACCTAATGGCAGATTGCCAACCCTTGGCAACTATCAGTGTCTACAGAGCTGTCCTAGGTGTGGTGTGTGCCATAGTACCGTGTGACGGCCGTTTCATTTGGAAGAGAGACAATAAAAAACCACGCGATCTTGCTGATTCACTGAAAATGTTCACACACCATGAGCAGTAGTAGATGGGGCCCGCAATAGGCATACCAAACGTACCATTCGTTGGCAAAGGATAATCGGTGACTTCCTCCAGCATCTCACTTTACTCTTTTTAATACAGTATTATCTATATGGAAAATTTATAACCAATAAACGCCGTTCAAAGTTTGTTTCTTAACTGCAATTATAATCCGCTCCCTGTACGACCCTTTGTAATGCGACGGTCATTTACGAAAGACTGAATTTTACACAATTTACTAGTCAAATTCCGAACAATTGCAAAGAACTTAGAACGTCAACCTACATATACGGAAACTCAATTCACATATTTTTCTGCGTTCAACATTAACAGTCTACGTGTAATGAAGTCTACAATCCCTTCTGAAAAATAACATAACGTCATACCTTGAATTCTAGAACATGAAAATAATCTAGGTCAGAGATAAGTAAAGAAGACCTAGCGTCTGAAAAATAAAACTAAATAATAGGACAAAATTATAAAATTAGAGAATAAAATATGCAAAATTTCAAGTACACCGAAAATCAAGAAAGAATTCACAAACTACTACCCATTAACGATCGCTTCCATGCACCCGCCTCTATTTGAATAAATTCATGGGGTAACTATTCTTTTTAATTCAGGAAATAACAGACTGGCATGAAGGTCAAAACGCCCTAACAAAATAACTTTTATTTAATATATATCTAACAATATTCTTTACGAGGAAAAAATAACAACAATGAAAAAAACTCCAAAAACCGAGAGTAATCGGTTCATCGGATAAAAAGAATAAAAAAAAAACAGTAAGTATTGATTAACCTTTCCGTTTTAATTCTTTCGATCAAAAATGACCTACAATAGTGAGAAATGTGGAAATTTATGGTTAATAAATGTGATGAAAAAGCTTTGCCTACTCCAGTGCATAAAATGGTTGACTGAACGCACAGCCTATCTCAGATTAGGTATAATACGCGTTTTGGTTGTTCATTTGTTTTATATTTGAATTGCTCTCCGAGATCTGTTTAGGTGCGTCGCTCGCGATCAACAACATTTTGTTCGTGGAAATTGCCGACGGTTCTTTGATTTTGGTGGCAATGATTTTCTCGTTTTCATGATTGTCTTCTTTTTTCTATATCCACATTATCAGATAATAACTGAAGAGCGACAAATCTCCCTCCGTCAACCGTCAACAGTCTAGACTTATGATAAATTACGTTGTTAAAAATATCATTAGAAATTATTTCTAGACTATATGTACATGCAGGAGTTAATGCATGAGTATGGTAGTGACCACTGTGTGTGTGTATATATATATATATATATATATATATATATATATATATATATATATATATATATATATATCACTCGAATATTTGTAAATATCGTTTTACTAGCGGCATACTTGTATATAAATATCTGCATACATGGAGAAAAACAGAGAGAAAAAACTATAACGAACATTACACTAAAATACAATCTTTCCAACAAAATGTTTAGATAAAAACATGCATACTGTGTATCAACACTTTTACACATATCCACCACACCTGTGTATCCTAATAGAAAAAGTCATTTCTTCGGGATCGAGCCCTGAAGAGGTTGCGTACGTATGTGTCTGCATGGACGTAAGTGTGTGTACGTGACAGAATATGCGAGCGTGTGTGTGTGTGTCCATTTGGTGAAGTAGCCCTGAAGAACCGAGGGCTCTATTCTCCGGTTATGACCGCACCCTCTCAAGTATTTTGTTCACAACTTGAAGGTAGAGATTGACCAATGCATAGGATGAGGAAATTTCATGCCACTCTCGGCCTTCCGGCCGCCAGTCTCCACGGGCGAGATTCGGTTACAGGCGTGGCACGGATGACCACCACTCCATCAACTTGGGTGTATAAATCAATATGGAACTTATGCGGAGCCTGCCTAAGGTTTAAACTTGCTTGATGGGCTCATGCAAGGTCCATCTAGATACTTCACTGTTCATCATAAATCCAACGTCTCTATAAAGTGGAATCACCTCGTTTCTTCGGCGGCCAGGATAAGGATAATGTATCGTCTATGGAGTCAAAATGGCACTGCCAAATGTATACAAAGTGGACGAGTCAGACGGAATAAAATCCTCCGCCGGAGGACGACTCAAGATGGCGTAAGGCCGAAATGTTCGCTGTAGGACCAAGGAAAACTTCTAATTTGCACTCTTCGCCTTTCAAACCTCCTCGCGCCAACAATTTGTTTTTCGAGAAGAGTTTCCGAAATTTTACCCCCGACGCCAGGCACCCAAGAAGAGGGGAGGGCGGGGATGATCGGTTGGGGATCGCTGGGGTGCGGGGGAATAGGTGGGGATTGAGGAGGAGGGTCTGTTTTAACAAAAGATATTTGATACACTTTAACATAGACCATATCGACGCTCACACACAAAAAAGAGGAGGAATGAAAAAAAGTCTTGGCTCGAAAAGTGATTGAAAAAGTTAAAAGCGTTTTCGTTTAATACGTTGCGTTCTCTGCTACTTTCTTCCGTGGGATGGTGGGAGAGACGAGAACAAAGGTCTGCCGACTCTCGTTCAAGAAAGCCATTTTGCTTTATCTTTATACTAAGTAAATTATAATCCAGAGATAGTGAAAATTTTATTGAATTGTTTTTAGCAAACATCTCGAATTAGTCTCCCTAGGAATAACTGACAGCAAGCTAGAGAGAGAGAGGAGAGAGAGAGAGAGAGAAGAGAGATGTAGAGAGATTTAGAAGGATGAGGAGACAGAGAGAGAAATAATTAAGCCTCATAACGGACGGATATACCCACCCCCTCCCCAATCCTCTCACACACAGCCAACCCCTTCACGATCCAATTAATTCATCCGGGGGCCCTTTTCATTTTGGGACAGAAAGCAATAATATATTTCTAAGACCTTTTATTTCCGTCCCCTACATATTCTGTCACTTACCTATCCATTAGCCACATTTTTTAGACCTGGCAGTTGTTCTCTTTGAGTCAATAGCAGATTTCCTGACAACATTTCCCCAGTCATTTGACTGGTTGCTTGGACTTCGCTTTTGTGTGGGATTCTTTGGCCGGAGGAAATACACTTTGGGAAGTAAAGGTATTGATTTTTATTTACGGTAATGCAAAATGGATCGGATTGAAGATGATTATTTAGATTAAGCTGGCCAACATGCCGACACGGAATCTTACACCTGGGCAGCCCGAAAAAACTGGATTGCTGAATATTTTTTGTCTTATAGATTGTCAATTTCGAATAGACCCTTTTGACCTAATATTCCGTAAAAAGTCACGAAACAAAACGGATGAATTGAATTTTATATCTCCATTTTAAAATATTAATTACAAAACCATTCTCAAGATGTTTAATAATAATAAACATTTAACTAAACATTTATCATTCCAGGCACTAAGCTTATCCCATTATGAAACTGGACCTTTCGAGCAGACTTTGCGGACCAACTAAATAAGCACCGAAATCATTTCCATTGTGAAACAGAATGATAAGATCCGTCCGAAATAAATCTCAATAATCAATTTACAAATGTAAAATGAATATCTTACAAAGCTAATGCAACAGATCAGACACCCCAAAAAACAAAATAAATAAAAAAACCCAAGTCTCAAAGTAGATTAACTCACACCAAGAGAGGGATGTGAATTTAATGCGGAGGGGAAAAGCATACAACGAGACATTGATTATTACTTTATCATCTGATAATACTCTAATTAATCTTAGTTGTATGCATGTTAATCTGCTAATTGATTAGTAATAACTTTGAAAGTGGCTCCTTTCAAATGAGTTATTAATTCGCTTGTATTACGCGCAATGAAAGGAGAGAGAGAGAGAGAGAGAGAGAGAGAGAGAGAGAGAGAGAGAGAGAGAGAGAGAGAGAAGGCAATGGGGCAATAAGAAGGAAAGACGAGATCTTGACTGAGATGTTGAGAGTAAGAAGGGGAAGATGGAACTAATAATATTGTCAAGGAAACTGATAATATATTGCCAGACTAACCTCTGGCGTGAAATCATTTATCGGATTCTCATTTCATATCTCAATCGGTTATTTACTATCGGGGGAACTGTGAATTTGGGACTCGAATTACCATTATTATTATTATTATTATTATTATTATTATTATTATTATTATTATTACTAGTGAACTGATGTTGTCCAACTCAAATCGTGGAATCATTTATCGAGTTTACGTTTTATATATATTAATCAATTACTTAGTCTTTAGAAAATCAGGTAAATAATCAATATATAATAATAATAATAATAATAATAATAATAATAATAATAATAATAATAATAATAATAAAAAAGAGTGCATGGGAAGAAGGACTAATAAAAGTAGACGAAGACCCAGAAATATACAGAGACAGGAGAATGACAAACAGAACAGAGACTGGCACAACAAACCAATGCACGGACAATACATGAGACAGACTAAAGAACTAGCCAGCGATGACACATGGCAATGGCTACAGAGGGGAGAGCTAAAGAAAGAAACTGAAGGAATGATAACGGCGGCACAAGATCAGGCCCTAAGAAGCAGATATGTTCAAAATACGATAGACGGAAATAACATCTCTCCCATATGTAGGAAGTGCAATACGAAAAATGAAACCATAAACCACATAGCAAGCGAATGCCCGGCACTTGCACAGAACCAGTACAAAAAGAGGCATGATTCTGTGGCAAAAACCCTCCACTGGAGCCTGTGCAAGAAACATCAGCTACCTTGCAGTAATAAGTGGTACGAGCACCAACCTGAAGGAGTGATAGAAAACGATCAGGCAAAGATCCTCTGGTACTATGGTATCAGAACAGATAGGGTGATACGTGCAAATAGACCAGACGTGACGTTGATTGACAAAGTCAAGAAGAAAGTATCACTCATTGATGTCGCAGTACCATGGGACACCAGAGTTGAAGAGAAAGAGAGGGAAAAAATGGATAAGTATCAAGATCTGAAAATAGAAATAAGAAAGATATGGGATATGCCAGTGGAAATTGTACCCATAATAATAGGAGCACTAGGCACGATCCCAAGATCCCTGAAAAGGAATCTAGGAAAACTAGAGGCTGAAGTAGCTCCAGGACTCATGCAGAAGAGTGTGATCCTAGAAACGGCGCACATAGTAAGAAAAGTGATGGACTCCTAAGGAGGCAGGATGCAACTCGGAACCCCACACTATAAATACCACCCAGTCGAATTGGAGGACTGTGATAGAGCAACAACAAAACAAAACAATAAATAAATACATAAATAAATAATAATAATAACAATAATAATAATAATAATAATAATAATATTATTATTATTATTATTATTATTATTATTATTATTATTATTATTATTATTATTATTATACAAAATTATCAGCTATCAAAGAAGTTGGCCCGCGGATTTGTTCTTGTGCATAAAAATTTTATCTAACAAACTGCAATTATGAATACAATTGGCACATCTCACTATCTTGACGAAAAAGCATATTATTGATCGAAAGGTTTGGTAATATCACAAGACACTTACAAGGTAGTTGAAGAAATGGCTTTTATACATCCTCGTTATCATTATTATAAGTTAGTGCTCAGTAAAACAATGACTTAATAGTTTCCACTCCGTAAAATTCTTCGTATGAAAGATCATCAACAAAATTAAAATATTCATACAATCGATTCATAGGAGAATAATTGTGTAGCATAAGGAATGATGATTAGAAGCATTCGTTCACTTGTGCAACACTTGCGCGGTAAAAGTTCAAAAGCACGAATTGTTTTCTAGGTCACATAGATGAGTTAAATCAAAGTTGAAAACGCTTGGTCAAAACAGATATGGAAAACGGAAAATAGTGAATGAGTCAAAAATAATAAAAGGTACCAAAGAGAGAGAGAGAGAGAGAGGCGGGACCAAATAATGAATCAGAACGGAAACAAATCAAGGTGAAAGTAAGTTACGTGTTAAGGAAAGGACAGCCAATAAATCGCTTTACGAAAACGCGGCCCCTGCAGGCTTTCAAACGTGACGTTGTATGAGGAGCAAGCACTTCCAGCGGCGCGAACATCCCGGGATTCGTAAAAGAGAAGAAGCAAATTATTCAGGAGGCAAAAGGGTGCTGAGCATCAAATATAGCAATGCTTCGTAATAAAAACCAACCAAAGTGAAAAACCTCGAGTACAGCGATATGGTCAACCGATGTACAAAACCGAGATGACTTGTTGGCGGAGCGCTCGTTCCCCTCATAAACAAGGCCCTTCTTTTATTTCCCCTAATTTTTTGGAAGAAGGGGGGGGGAGCTAATCCAGGGGGAGGTGTGTTAAGAACAGCATTTTCCCTTCCAGATGTTCTAGATGCGTTTATGTGAAACAACGGGGAAAACAACGTTGACACTGGATCAACTTGTCCTTTTTTTCCCCCTCCCTTCGTACTTCAGAGTTCCGGACAATTTTCTTTTTGAGGCTCAACTTCACACAAAGGCGTCACCCTCCGTCCATTTTTCCCTTCTCTTTCTTTTTTTTTCTATTGGCAGTGCATCGGCACCCTTTTCTAGCGTCGCTCTGCCACATGTTCCCGGACACCATTTTTATAGGCATCTGCAACTTAAAAAATCTATTGGACACGACCCCCATACCTCCGGCTCATCTGGCAGTCTACCGGGATTTCAGATTCTTGGGTCCTTTCGTTAGGAATGAAGCGACCAAGGAAGCCAGGTATATTCTAATTGGATTTTATTTTGGCACAGAATGAAGAGATGGCATCCTGAGCGCCTGTCATATATACGGTGACAGTGTGTGTGAGCACGTGTGTATGTGTGCGTGTGTGTGTTTAAAGTATGAAACATTGTGATACGATGACCAACTGTGTGTGCTGTCTAGTCTAAGAGAGAAAAGAGGAATTTTACTCCTCAGTATTACACCTTCCATAAAAAAATAGTTTTACTTAAGCAAAAATGGGTCTATGCATAAGACAAACGAATATTGTAAGAAAATTTCAGTCACTACAAGATTTCCTTATCCCAGATAATGATAGATGCCCAAGTTGCCAAAGTTACAACACACGTACGGCCACTTGGCGCTAGCGCTTAATGACAGTCAATCATCTAACCAATCATCTAGGCCTATCCAAAATATGATACTAATGTCTCAATCATTGTAAGGCCACTTAAAGCCTAAAATTTCTTTTTTAAGTACAACTTTTGCTCCTTACACCCAAAATAAATGCGTGTACATACAAACAAAGAATATATGTGTCATGAAAGTAAGTATTAAGGTAACACAAGCGAATTTACCATACGTTTATCAAATACAACGAAGAAGAAGAAGAAGAAAACGTAAACTTACGACGCAAGTTCATTCCAGATGATATATGAACGAGCGATTCCCCTAATTCAACTAATCGCGATTAGAAGTCCCGAATCCACATTTAATCTCAACGACTCTTTATCATAATAATCGACATCTAATTACGACCCGAATACAGACAGCGTGTTTACTCTTGAGGAGAGAACATTCTGAAAAGAGAATGAGAGGAAAAAATACCGAAAAGAACTCATTAATTCTCCTCATTACCGGAAGTAGCCACAATTTACATTAACGTACTACTTATCGCCTTCTTTTGTCCTCCACTGATCGCTGATTATTTACTTTCCCTTTTTTCTCTCTCTTTTTACGGACTCTCATTTTTATCCATTGACGATCCCTCGTTGAATGGTGGGCGTCGCAATCATCGAGAGATCTCTAATGAGGCCACAAAATGAAAGCATCGCATTTTTTCCCTCTCAGATAATAAAAGCTGGAGGACACGGGGCCTTTTTTTACCGTCGGCCACTCAAGCCTTCTCATGATTAAAAACCTCTTTGCATTATCAAGCCGCAGGAAAAAATACCATATTAAGGCTTAAAATTCTTTGCAAATTCGTCGGGCTGAAAAGCCAGCTCTTTTTAAAACCTCACTAAAAAAACGAAAAAAAAAGAGAAAAAAGAAAAAATCTTTATAAGGAACGTTCGTCAGAAAATGGAATCATCGAATGGTATACTTCGGTAAAAGGTCGTATAAATAGAATTTCCGATAAAGATATTCGTAAAAGGTATTTCCTTTATTTTTGTCTTTTCATTTACTGCTTAGTAGAAAATCAAGACATTTTTCCGGTAATTTTCTTCAATAATAATTTAGCTTATTTATGATTCAATGGTCGGGAATTTTACCGCCGAAACATCAATTAAAATCAACGAAGGTAAACGGGTTATTTTGCACGTGGAGGGAAAAACGATGATTTATTTTGACGTCACGTTTCTCTGGACAAAAAATATAACACCCATATTTTGGAAAACATGCGTTATTTTCATCTTGTGGGTTGTTACATTTATGGTAGTTATCACGTTTTTGTCAAAATATCACTATTTTTAAAATCCTCAATTATGCTAATTACAGAGAAGTCCACGTCAGTGAATCATTTTATTTTATTATTATTATTATTATTATTATTATTATTATTATTATTATTATTATTATTAAAACACGTAAACATTCAAATGGGCCAACTCTGAAAGGCCATTACCTTGCAAAGCAAACTTCCGCAGAATAGAATGATCATAAGTGAAAAAGAAAAAAAAAGTCGAGAGAGAGAGAGAGAAAAAAATACCAAACCAGTCAATACACCTTTCGTAATATTATAGTCAACGTGCCTTTCAATGCATCGGAATTCGCAAAACTTTTCGAGGCTTAAGATCATTGTGCAGCAGCGAAATCCAATCCGGAACTAATGCCTAATGATGGAAACGTGGAAATGGAAAAATATTGACGGAGAGATATTATGTTCTACATCGGGATTGAAGGACGCACACATCTAAACTGCGCTGGCCCAAAAAATCGCGAAAATTCGTGGATAATGATTTCTGTACAGCCAGTTTCAGTTAAGTACCTTGTTAACGTTGTTGTGGTTGTGTGGCTGCGTTTGTTTGTGTGTTAGTGCGTATGGCCGTGCATGTTCTCGGAGAAATCTTTTCTTTCAAAAATTGGAGCATATTTTGATGTGATAAAAGAATCTTTTCACAATAATATCGAGTACTTATTAAATCCTAACGCATTACTATGTTTTAGATGATGATGATAATAGTAAATCATTATCTTTTACTGTTCTTATTGCAAACACTAGACTTTCATAATGTGGACTTCATGTAATAGTTATAATCTTAAATGAGGAAATTATTAAAGTATCAGTCGCCGTTGCAAAAAAAAAAAAAAAAAAAATTACAGTTGATGTCTGATATCTGAAGTTTAATCGGTCTTATTGTGGATGCAGGCATATATATATATATATATATATATATATATATATATATATATATATATATATATATATATATATATATATACACATATATACACATATATATATACATACATATATATACATATACACATATATACATGCATACATTCTGTATATATGTTTAAAAATACAAGGTACTAAAGACTTCATGCACAAGATATGCAGATGTTTTTATACAATTTTAAATGAAACAGGTGGCAAGAGAAGATCAGTGTGGAATTAGGTAAGGAAGAGGCTCCACTGATGAAGACTTCTTCGTGGAACAGTTAGTGATGGCTGAATTAGTCAATAAGAGACCCGTAGATGAACTTCATGATAACGTAATTCAAACAAGAAATGAAGCCCCCCATAAAAGGTGCAATGAAACTGAAAGATCTGTATGTCTTGAAAGACTTTACAAGATATCAACCGTGACTGTTTTAAAAGATTTTAAAAAGTTAAGAGATGTAAAACAACACCTTTAACTGTTAAAATGTTAAGGCATAAAACGAAACTACTAGACTGGCAGAAAAAGGGTTCTCGGGCTCTAGCAGAAAGCAGGACTTGAAACTTAAAGAAAATGTCTACATTCGTGAATTGGCCTGAGGTAGTACAAAGAAGCAGCTTAACAGTCCAGCTAACACGAAGTACAAGCTTTTGAGGGACAACGTCCCCCGTATGTGTTGTAGAGAGATATACTGTTGATGCGATTATTTCCCTAACAAAGAGCCTATTGAAAAAAAGCACTCATCATCTGGGACGAACAAACCTTGAAAAAAAAGTGGCCAAACCTTCACTGAGATTTGCATTCCACCAACCCTAGGAGGGGTTTAAATAAAGTATACCGAAACACTCTTGTTCACTAACACTGGATAAAAAGCTACACGTTACTATTAGGAACGTTAAGTCAACAAGTAGGTGTGTGGGTGTGGGGAGGGTGGGGTGGGGTAAGGCAGGGTCTCCCCTTACCCTTGAGCGTTATGCCAGAACTACCCACGGCGAGGTAGGTCATTTAAGCATGCATTATCCCAAGTAAGTGGGCTGGCCGGCTCTCTGCTCCCCCATAAGCGTTTTCCCCGGACCCGCTTATGTATTCAAGTGTCCTCAGTGCCAGCACTGTTGCCAGCTAAATCCTCGAGGGGTTAGCGCCGTGATTTGAGAGGGGATTCCAAATCCCCGAATTAGTTTATCATCGCTTCTGCTACAAAATGACCCCATAGAAAGAGATGATTATGAAAACGAAAAGGCGAGTGCTTTTATGTTCTCGAAAAAAAAACTCCTCTTCTAATACTACTTTTTCCTCATTCTGAAATGCTTCCGTGGCATTTTTTCCTATCCTTTTGCACTTCTTTTTTTATTATGAATTTCTTTCGTGTATATCTTTCACGTCCGTTTCTCACTCACGAACATTGTCGCGTCTTGTCATGCGGAGGAGATAAAGGGAGAGAGAGAAAGAGAAGCGTTCTATTTGCGGAAAAGATATTTGAATTTTATTATAATGTTCTCTGCCCGTGTCCCACTTGAATACATTTCACGCTACTTAGCATAACATTTGAATAAAGTAATAGTTTACGTCTGGCTTTCGCATTTCGGGAGGTCTTGGAATAATACTTTCGGATTTCAATCGCCTCCTCTTTAAGGAACCATTACTCGCACGTTGCCTCTATTTTGTGACGATCGTGTATTTCAAAAATGTTGATGGTTCCCTATTAATCATATTTATGAATATTTTTTCAATCCATCAATCGTCTGGATTTCTGAGTATTATTCTTTCTTTAAAAAAAAAACTAATCGTTTTAATTGTTATAGTTACAAATAATTTTGAAACGCTCTCATTTTCCCTATAATGCCAGTTTGAAAGAAGTTCCACATCCATCCAACCCTTTATTTTTTATATTTCGGAATGCTTCTTTAACCAGCAATTATGACACGAGTGTATTTTCCTAACATCCCGGAATTTGTTTTTACATAATAATTATATATTAAAAACAACCTACAAATTATATTTTGAGTAAAATTCAAACATTAGACCTAATTACAGAATTGAAGTATTTTAATGTTGCCATTACTGCTCTCTTACTGGATATTATTGAGTGAATCGCTGCTTGGTCTCCATGCAAATGGCAAGTATGTCCAAATTGCCCAGAGCCACCGCGTGGGATAATTTCAATGAAGCTATTAAGATTATAGCTACTGCTGAATAAAATATGATAATCAAATGCAGACTGCTCAAATGTGATATGTAAATCTAAATTAATCTAATATGATAATCAAATTTAGATCAAATTGCTGAAAAAACCTCGATATGAGGCTCGAACCCTCCTTCGGCTCTTAAACAAATCCGACTTTCTTAAAGGTTCTCCTCCAACGTCTTCCCGACTGCAACATTTCAAAGAAAGGCGCTGCGTAATAATGACGATGATTACAACAATTACGGCAATGATGTCATCAATTCGGCGAGAGGAATAACGAGACTGGAACGATTTTCTTATCCTCTCCCCATTTCTCTCTCTCTCTCTCACTAAGACTACCTCAGGAGGCAAGGCCCCTCACCCTCTTGGTGCTGTCAATCAAATTCCATTCTTTCTGCTTCCCCCATATTTATCTACCTTGCTTCGTCCTCCCTTGGCTAAACTCTCTCCGCGTTTATTCTCTCTCTCTCTCTCTCTCTCTCTCTCTCTCTCTCTCTCTCTCTCTCGACTTCCCTCACTCCCTCCCTTCTCCCTCTTCCATTCTCTTCCAATTTCGTTTCTTTCCTTCATGTGCAAATGGTAGTTTTTATAATGTGCTGCGGATACCGTTGTATGCTTGCAATTTTCACTGAAATTGGAATCCATCACAATGACAAGGCGCATCTTGTTTTATTGCAGGCCTGGACCTGGCTCTGGCCACTCGCATATCAGCTGAGAGATTCCCGAATCCCACAGTAAGCCTAAGTTATGGAAGTAGGAATCTCGAAGAAGCTCGGCATCCCTAAACAATCAAAGTAAATATATATATATATATATATATATATATATATATATATATATATATATGTGTGTGTGTGTGTGTGTGTGTGTGTGTGTGTGTGTGTGTGTGTGACTGAGGATACAGCATAGGAATCACTCTATCTTAACGGAATGCTGATAACAGAAAGTCAGAGGGACTTCGTAAGTGAAGAGTGCAGGAATCTAGTTCAAAATAAAAAAAAAAAGTATCTTCCATCCACAGAGGAGCAGCAGATGTATAACAGTACAAAAACCCTTCTTTATGAGCCCAGACTACTGTCCATATATTTTTAAGAGTTACTCCATTTTCATAAATATTCCAGCCTTTCACTATCAGCATTCGCATCCTTACTAGTATAATCTCATTATATGATTCCTCCAAATCACATTTGAGTTTTCTGGAGATCCATCCACTTTACTTTTCCTAATCTCCTCTTATCCTGCAATTCAAAAGCCTCTAATCTAATGATAGATCATTTCCGAGTTTATAATCCTGGAGGTGATAAGGGAAACGTCAGTTATGAAGATCAATCTTATTCTTATTGGATATTCCAACTTCTCCATTTTTAACTTGATGCTCAAGTATTAACTTCCTCTTTACCATCCTTAAATCAGTTGTTTCCAACTGGTAACATTTTAATCCTCCGACATCTACTCTGCAAATGACTTGATATTTTAACACCCTTCTTCATTTAACTCTAAATGCATTCCCATCTTGATTTACTTCATTCCCACATACACAGAAAGACAGACAGACACACACACACACACACACACACACAAATATATATATATATATATATATATATATATATATATATATATATATATACTTATAAAAACGCACATGAGGACAAGCTGCTATAAAACACTTATAGAAATCAGTAGACTTCTAATTTTATATATTACTATCATAATTCATCAATCCATCTAATTACCTACGTACCTCATTCCATCACATATGGGATTTGAACGATCCCTCTCATCATTTAAAGTAATGTCCTATACAATGCATCTGCGCTAAACCCGCATTATCAAGTGAGGATATCTGGCCTTTCCCTAACACGTATCAGCAAAAGTCTCGATATCTTCTATCATATGCATTCAAATGTTTCAATTTTGACTAACGGTATACAAGCAAAATATAACAATATTTACACTATTCCCCCTCTTTTTCTTTTCGCACTGTTATACTTGGTTTCTCTTCGTGTTTTTTTTTTCTCTCTCTCACACCCTGTTTCCTCTCTCACTCTCACGCATTATACAAACAAACACACACACACACACACACACACACACACATATATATATATACATATATATATATATATATATATATATATATATACATACATGTGTGTGTGTGTTTGTAGCTCCACTGAAAAATAACAGTCACTGCCAGATTCCTACTTTTTAGTGGTAGATCGCGGAGAAATTCCGTGCACAATGTTTCCACAAAATTAACTTATTCTTACATCTAAGAAGATTCATCGGCAAGGTGTCGAGCCCCCCACTTACCTCTTTCTCCTCTAGAAAACTTTTAACATTTTTACTAGTTTTACAGATTACCTTCACTTTCCATAATTAGTACCACAGCATCCACAGACATAACTCATTCCAAATTCCTTTCCATGATTCTTCTTTTTTTCTTAATTCCACAGGTCTGCACCTACATCTACTTTCCTTTCTATGACTTCTTGCATTACTCCATCCACACAAATATTATGCAGGTATAAAAGCACAACACGCCCTTCTCTCAACCCAGTTTTTACACTAAAGCATCAATTCACATCTAAGCACCTATTTATCTAATACACGCATGACTTCCACATATAAAACCTTTAATTATTCCTATAATGTATTTTTGGTCCATATCTCCTCAACACCTCCATAATACCTCACTGTCAGTTCTATCAACTTTTTCTTAGTCAATGTACGCCACGTCTAGTTTTCGGGTATTGCAAACTTCTCACATACAGGGTTTCGTGACAATCACTTGATCTACACATCCACCACCCGTCCCCTCTTGGCTAAACTCACACTGTTCTTCCTCTATCAGTCCTTCCGATGCATGTCTTATTCTCTCAGTCAAAAATTCTACTATACACCTTCCATAATATACAAAATAGTTCTAGTACTTAATAATTCCTACTCTTATACAGACGATATATATAATAGATATATATTATATATACTATAGATATATATCTATATATATATATATATATATATATATAGATATATATATATGTATATATATGTGTGTGTGTGTACATGATAAATATAATATTATATATATATATATATATACAAAAAAAAAACATTATATATATATATATATATAATATATATATATATATATATAACATAAACATATATAATAAATCTGTAGGGACAGGGGCAGACTCACACACCCTCTCTTTTTCTCAGTGTGTTTTTCCTCTCCCGACTCTGACCCTTTTCCTCCACATAATCCTTTTCTATCGTGTCACTTCTTTCCTCCACTTCATCTCTGGTCCTCTTTCTAATTTACTTCATCCCCTCAAGCCCGAGTCATTTCCTCTCCCTCTGGGTCATCTGGTCCCTCCTCTATCCCTCTCCCTAACCTCCTTATTTTCCATATGATTTATCTCTCGATGCTTATTTGTTCCTCTACTGACCCTCCATTTCTCACTCTTTGTTTCTTTTTCTAGTCTATATATATATATATATATATATATATATATATATATATATATATATATATATATATATTTATATATATATATATAATATAGATATGTGTATTATTTATTTTATATTTATTTTATGGGTATATATAAACATACAATTATATAGTTATGCATACGCAAATAATATATATATATATATATATATTAATAGTTATATATAATATATATATATAATAATATCTATATATTTATATATATATTATATATATAATAATATAATATTATATATATATAATATATATATATATATATGTGTGTGTGTGTGTATTATTTATATATTTTATATGTATATATAAACATACAATTATATATTATGCATACACAAATATATATATATATATATATATATATATATATATATATATATATATATATATGTATATACATGCAATCATCTGTCTACTTTTTAGGAATAAAACCATCTTCCGGCCGGCATTTGCTCTGACGATTATTACGAATAATGTGTTGTTCAGTCAAACTGGCTATGTTTTTATTATCTTGAATCGCTCTTGTCTTGGCTGGCTAACAATTTTCTTGCATGTAGATATCTACTAGTTATGCCTGATCATCTACTGACCCCACCGCTCTAGCCACTAAGTAAGTTTTTTGTCTTCTCTCACACACAAGTTGATCTCTCTCTCTCTCTCTCTCTCTCTCTCTAAGATCTAGTCTTTCCCTAACTAACATCACATCCTCGCATACACTTTTTCTAGTCTCTCTCTCTCTCTCTCTCTCTCTCTCTCTCTCTCTCTCTCTCATCTCTCTCATCCTCGGCCATATCTCATATCGTTAAAATATTCAGCATTATCGCTCTTCTAAATCGCATTGGCTTCTCCATCGCGCTCACTCGAGATTTTCAATTTGGTCGCCAAATTCAATTGAGTCCCTGATTATGCTCATGTCCTGCGATGGTCACTCGGCCCTAGAGGCCCTTCGGCGCAAGGATCACTTTCCCGTCTCCGAGCCACCTGGAATCGCCCGACGGCGTCCCTTCCATTTGTTTGTTTTATGACCGAAGAATCCGAAACTGATGAATTTTAGTGAGCCCGTAAGAATGTATTGACTCTGGAGCATCCCAAATGCCTACTGTAGGTAAGAGGTCACCGATTTGTTTATCTTGGGGTGGGGTGGGAGGGGAAGGGGGTGAAGTCTTATTTAAGGATGCTGCTCCTCCCTTCCTCCATCTCTCCTTCCCCTACTCCTCAATCCCTACCCCTACCCCTCCTCAACTCGCCCTTCCTCCCATCCCCAACGATAGGGGTGGGGGGCGCGGGGTGGGGAGCTCCAGGAATAAAGAAGAGGACGAGGGAAGACGAGGAAGCAATGAGAGTCGGTGATTTTCCCCTCGTACAGAATGTCTATTACGTATCGCCAAGGACGGTGACATTTATCTGCACTCGAGAGTGCCTCTTGATCATGCCTTGGTGCTTTTATGTGCGTAAGTAAGAAATACAAAACATTTCCAAGAAGCTATGGCTACCATGCTCATTTTAAAGGCTCGTGGCACATGGTCGAACATCGCACTGGGATGTAGGGGAACGTGGACCTTATAGACTCCCCAGCCTGGCGAATGAATTGCTCCTGAACATACGAAAAGGGAAAGAAAAATCTCGGGAATGATCGCAGTCCTTGGCCGGTACTCAGCTACTATAAAATCATACGTGCAATTGAAATAAAAATAATATCGTGTGTTCTCTTTGCATATTTCCAATCAATACGAAATCAGGAACTAGAGATTCTCAACTTCATTTCAGATATTTAAGAATAACTGTTTCTGTTGGGATTATATACCGTACTAAAAGTAGGTCCAGCTTTATTTTGTAATATTTTTTATTTCAAATTCAAGAGGTGCCTCCATATCTTCACTGGACGCTAGCCAATGAAAAAAAAAGTTTTAAATCACAGTTAAGAGCTGTAGTTATGTCTGCTGGAAATACATATATACTAAGACGATTTCCAAATATATTAATTTAATTTTCAATCCTGATTCATTCTCCGATAGAAACAAATCGCACTTATGCAAATGAAAAAAAAAATTCATTCCAGTTTAAGAACAACAGCCTCTAAAGTTTACAAAACGGCTTCAATAGTGCAAAATCACTACTTTCAATTCAAGCTACACTTCTCAATCTTTAGAAGAGTATCAGCCAGTGACAAAAAGAATAAGTAGAAGAAGAAGAAGAGGAGGAGGAGGAGGAGGAAGAGGAAGAGGAAAAAACGTTCAAGAGAGAAAGAACCCGAGATGCTGAAGTATGAAGGAAAATTCCGGATGGTATTTGAGACCAGAGATAAAAATGGGGGAAGATGACAATGATGGTGATGATGATGATAGGATGAAGATGTAAGAGAAAGGGGAGAAAAAAGTATCATACAGAGAGAGAGAGAGAGAGAGAGAGAGAGAGAGAGAGAAGGCTAGATGCCAAAGGGAAGGGAGGAGAGGAAATTGAGGATCTGGACAGAATGAAAAGCGGCCAAGTAAAAGTAAGAATAAGAGAGAGTACGCTAAGCAAATCATTGCACAACGATGATTAAACTGAGATCAAATAAGAAATTGAAGACTCGAAGAGGAAATGCATAAACTATAAAGATGGAGAGAGAGAGAGAGAGAGAGAGAGAGAGAGAGAGAGAGAGAGAGAGAGAGAGAGAGAGAGAGAGTTGAAGGTTTGAAATAGAAATGAACAGAGTAAGGTAAAATACATTTAATGATTACCAAAAAAAAAAAAAAATACTAATATAACAGTCACACACTCACAGAACATGAGAGTCAAGGACTTGAGAGTAATCAAAGATATACGAATAAATACTGATCTTACATTTAATGATGAAAACAAAAATTCATTCCAAAATAAAATATAAATAAGAGAGAATAAAACGGAAATTAACGACAATCATAAATAATAAATTGTAATAAAACTTTAAGCCAAAACAAATTTTCAAGCAAAATTATCAAT
>NC_061087.1:86048402-86083402 GCF_015104395.2 Macrobrachium nipponense
TACCCTTATCAAAGTCTTCTTTTCTTGGTATCCTTCACACAGAACCATCCATTGGAGAGGCCTTTCTTTCGAGTCAGCGCACAGGGGTTACATAAAACGCCTAAAAGAAGCCAATATTTCTCTCCTCGACATCATCATAGGAAGGGCAGCTCGGCGTGTGGCGATCCGCTAAAGAGATGGATCGGCCATGAAGAGTGCTGCTTCATGAATAGCAAATCAACGCAACGCCGTATTTCATTCCCGGCTCTCCTTCCTTCACCCACCTCACTTCTCAATTCTCCTTCACTACCAAGACCACCGTTTCGCCATTATAGATATCCCTCGAGTTTTGACAAACAAAATGTGAGGGAAAAATTCTTCGCAAATTCATCCTTCCTAACTGTCTGTTTTAAAGTTCTAGGTGCGTTCTTCTTAATCTTCTGGTGTCAATCAATGCGACTCCTCAGAGTTTTTTTTTCTTTGCTGCAGATGGGACGGGACCTAGTGCCCTTATCTAGCCCAGGCCAGAAGCAAAAAGGAAAAGATAGGGGAAGGAAAAAGTGGTATTATGACCTACATGAGTCCTCAAAGCTTACTTAGGAAATTCCCTAAACGTCTTTCCACCACTATGTTATCGATCTATGACTGCAAATCGTTACAAAAGAGCAGGCCAGAAAAATTGTCAAGCATAACCACGTTACCAAAGAAGCTTTTCTCAAGTTTCTGTTTTCTTTTCAGTGGGTCCCGATCACAACTAAAATTTCTTGATTCTCAGTGAATCATAAAAAAATCATCTAATGCTTTCTTTTCCTCTTCATAAGTTTAATCATGAAAATAATAACATGATATCTTTTTGTTAGGAAGCTTTGATTTCTAAAACTCAAAATTGCAACAGTGACTTGAATACGAAGTACAGTACTGCAATTTACTTTTAATCTTGTTGCAGTGTCGGTTTATTTTACATTACCAATATCTTGTCACGCAACAGTCAATAAACCTTATACGGTAAATGTATATGGAAACAAAGGTTTACTTTTAAAAATTAAAAGTAATAAAAATATGTGCACACTTTCAAAAAAGTATTTAATATTAATATAAAGATATGCTAAAAGAAGGTACGCAAAAAATGGATTATTGTGCAATACATAACTCTTTCAATAAAATGTCTGTAGAAAAAAAAACTATCTCAAAAACAAAATAGATACCAATGCTGTTCATTAAAATTAGATACCTACGTATATGCACGAAGGCCCCTTCGAGGTTGTTCTGAAAACCAAGAAACCATGCTGGCATAAGGCCAACTTAATCTATCAGTGACAATAATAACAAGCATGGTATCTGGTCTTACTTTAAAATTCAATAAGGCTAGAACCTACTAAAACATGTCGGACAACCTGGGCATCAATGTTTCCATTATTGCCGGATAGCCAGCTTTACAGCATTCATTCCTGACTGTACATTCATTTTGTATTCTGGTAATAGCAGAGATGGCCTCACCGGCAAAATTCTTTCTGATAATTCAGACACGTTTTCTTAACATATTCTTCTGACTTAAGTTCCCTTCTCTTGGTCAGAGTTAGCAGTGCTCACCATTATTATTATTATTTTTTTTTTTTTGCTCTATCACAGTCCTTTAATTCTCGACTGGGTGGTATTTATAGTGTGGGGTTCCGGGTTGCATCCTGCCTCCTTAGGAGTCCATCACTTTTCTTACAATGTGCGCCGTTTCTAGGATCACACTCTTCTGCATGAGTCCTGGAGCTACTTCAGCCTCTAGTTTTTCCAGATTCCTTTTCAGGGATCTTGGGATCGTGCCTAGTGTTCCTATGATTATGGGTACAATTTCCACTGGCATATCCCATATCCTTCTTATTTCTATTTTCATATTTTCAGGTCTTGATACTTATCCTTTTTTTCCCTCTCTTTCTCTTCAACTCTGGTGTCCCATGGTATTGCGGCATCAATGAGTGATACTTTCTTCTTGATTTTGTTAATCAACGTCACATCTGGTCTATTTGCACGTATCACCCTATCTGTTTTTTCTGATACATAGTCCCAGAGGATCTTTGCCTGATCGTTTTCTATCACTCCCTTCAGGTTGGTGTTCGTACCACTTATTACTGCAAGGTAGCTGGTGTTTCTTGCACAGGCTCCAGTGGAGGGCTTTTGCTACTGAATCATGCCTCTTTTTGTACTGGTTCTGTGCAAGTGCCGGACATTCGCTTGCTATGTGGTTTATGGTTTCATTTTTCGTATTGCACTTCCTACATATGGGAGAGATGTTATTTCCATCTATCGTTCTTTGGACATATCTGGTTCTTAGGGCCTGATCTTGTGCCGCTGTTATCATTCCTTCAGTTTCCTTCTTGAGCTCTCCCCTCAGTAGCCATTGCCACGTCTCATCGCTGGCTAGTTCTTTAGTCTGTCTCATGTATTGTCCGTGCATTGGTTTGTTATGCCATTCCTCTGTTCTGCTTGTCTTTCTCATGTCTCTGTATATTTCTGGGTCTTCGTCTACTTTTATCAGTCGTTCTTCCCATGCACTCTTGAGCCACTCTTCTTCACTGGTCTTCATACATTATTATTATTATTATTATTATTATTATTATTATTATTATTATTATTATTATTATTATTATTATTATTATTCAAAATGCGCACACATCAAATAACTTACAGACCCGGAGAAGAGCATAAAAGCAATGAGATATATACATGTACGTATATACACACACACACACATATATATATATATATATTATATATATATATATTATATATATATAATATACATATATATACACACTATATATGTATATATACAAATATGTAAAAAATTACAATAATCTGCCGTAGTGCCTATAAGGAGCAATGCAATCCCACTCTAACAAATAAAATCAACATTACCCGATTTCAATCTTTAACTTACTATAATTACGTATAACCTACTTACTACAGTCTAAAACAAGCATCAGCGACCCTTAACGTATATATTAAGCAGCAGTAATTTTCACAAACTGTGATTATACCTTCACCTGCCATTCGTAGCAAAGCCTCATGATTTTACTTTGGTATTTCATAATCATATCTAAAAAAAGCAATCCGGATTTGCTCGGCGTCTCGAACGCCCTTATTATGTTACAACTTCTCTTTTCCACTTGTTGACTGTATGGGACCATTCCTGGATGGCATAAACACCACTTACATAATCTGTAATCTAAATTCGACTCCATAATCGTGGAGATGGGGGTTTTGACAGTTATTACCCAATTCTCCTTTGCAGTAATGATGGTTATGCTTCCTAATCATCACATGTAAGCATAACTACAACGTGTAATGCTTGTGAATACTGTCAAATATGTCAAATTAATTTTTGCGCTGGAATGTCTGTATGATATTACTACATAGTAGCCGTCTAAACGTTAATAATGATATTGTTTCTATATTATACACAATAAACCATGACTTCGAAAATATGGTAAACTTCTGACTACTGCCAGCACCGTCAAATATATACTGTAGGAATACTTTTGCATAATATTTCTTAACAAACCCCTTTATGCTAAAATAAATTGTTACTATATAGTAACAACAGTGTTTTGTCAGCGTATGAACAGACCTCCTAAACTGTTGTTTTAGATATATAATTAATTTTACAATATTCTAAACAGTTTTTAAAATTAAGTTCTGAAACGAAAACATCGGTCATTAATCTCAACTCCCTCCAATCACCTCGGAAGTTTTCTTCGCATAAAGGACTCCTTAACACTAATGAAAACCTCTGACCACGACTTCTCTGTAGCACTCCCCCTGCTGCTCCAAACTCGATCTAACTAAGGAGGGTAAGGAACAAGAGGAGGAGGAGGAGGAGGGGAAAGGGAGAGGGAGGAAGGAAGAAGAGGGGAACGACTGAATAAAAGAGCAAAACAGAACAAACTATGGTAATAGATAATGATAATTGCAGAATCAACAAATCCAAAGGACATTTCGCAAAAGTCACAGCAGGTTTTTTTTCCCGAGGAGCGTTAATGAATGTTTTGTATGCATTAAAACCCCCTGAATTACCGCCTTCTGAAAATCCCTAATCATCATGGAAAATGTGGGCTATCAATCATCGAAAAATCTCCCGGGAGGGGAAAAATCCCCTCAAGTAATTATAACAAGGTGAGTTCAGCAAACGTTGCAGAGGGTATATAACTTTGGAACCCGACGCTCGGGGGCCCTTCATCTTCCTCTCTCTCTTTCCTAATGAGTATCTTGGTCAAAAATCAGCACCACAGGGTCGCTAATGCTCATTAATCTAAATCATTTCCAAAAATCTACGTGTGAGATGGAATACGCCTTTCTTAATCCAAACACTTGCACGTCCCCAACACCTCTAGCCCCCCTCATCCCCAACCCACTCTCTCTCTCTCTCTCTCTCTCTCTCTCTCTCTCTCTCTATCTCTCTCTCTCTCTCTCTCTCTCTCTCTCTCTCTCACCATTCTCTATCCTCCCTTCCTGTCCCCCCACCTTAATCTATCCTTACAACACCCACCTACCACCCCCACCTCTCTCTCTCTCTCTCTCTCTCTCTCTCTCTCATCCTACGTCAAGTAAGTTGGTGTGGCGATTTAAATCGACACTTCTCGTAAGAGCTGATGGATGCTGCGTAGAGTTATTTTCTGCGAAAGGGAAGCGGCGCTCCTGAATCGCAGGCTGTTCCTCTCTAACTAAATATCTGAGTCCCGGATGTTCTTTTGATTGAGATAAGCTCGTTCGCATTAAAGGGGTCCCGCCTCGGCATTCATTAGAGACGTAAACTGGGCCAAGCACAATGGCTCCGAAATGACCCCTATTAACCGTCGTTCTAAGGCACCATTCTCCCGCGGGAGTTCCGGCCCTCCGTGTATCCTTACGGAATTCCATAATTGATATGCAAAGTCAGCTTTACAATTATATTGATTTTACAACATAGCCACTTAACGAAGAGCTGACCAGGCCAAGCCATTATGTGTGATGTGGTGAGCAATTCTCTACCTTATGGACTGTCGACTTAAGGCTGAAGGGTTTTCGTGAAACTCCTAGGTTCGGTCGGTATAGGGAAACACTTCTCGCAAAGGCCTCTCTCTCTCTCTCTCTCTCTCTCTCTCTCTCTCTCTCTCTCTCTCTCTCTTTCTGGTCCTTCACTAAGGGCCTATCCCTAGCGGAGAGAGACGTATGAAAATTAGCCGTATTGTCTTTCCCAGGGAGGTACCAAGTGTGTAAGCGTGTGTGTGTGTGTGCGTCAGTCTGTTTACGTGTGAACGTGTGGGAGGGTGATAATCACTGATTGAGGTGAAGCACCGAATGGAGGAAAAGGAAAGGGTCTGAAACTCATTGTCTGGTTGTTAGCCAGCGGTCAAGACCCATATTTTGTGTTTTTTTTTTCAGGGACAACTGTCAAACATCCGTTAATCTATTTCTTTCAGCGTCTGTGCTTTGTTCTTTATTTCACTCAATTTGCTTTGAGAGCCATTAGTTGTTTATACCTTTTACTTCATTACTTAACTTCACATCAATGTCCTCCCCCAACTCCCCTCCTTCCATTTTTCTTTACTCCTCTCACCTTCATATGTTTGATTGTGTATGTATTACCAACGTGTGTATGTACACAAGTGTGTGTGTGTCTCTCTCTCCCCATCATCAGTGTCTCTTTCCTTCCTGTTTTGCACCTCAGGATGATTAACTGACCAGCATCCAGGGCTCTGTTTCGCAGGCATCCCCTCAAGGGAGAATTTGTGATACAGTGGAAGAGGCGGAGGTAGTGGTGGTGGTGGCACTGATGGTGGCACTGGTGGTAGTAGCAGTGGTGCCACCTGCCACGACGTGCCACTTACTTCACGGGGATAATGCTCAGTGTGAGCCACCTACAGAAAAATGATTCCGAGTGGGTTTCGTAGGGATGGGACATGGTCGGTCTATTCTGGATGGATGATACGAAGGCTATGTAAAGATGATTCTAATGTGTATTCGTAAGGAAAGGTCATAGAGGACTTACTCAGTATTGATTATATAACGAAGCAAAAACTGATTACGCAACAATACAAAATTTGAAAAGGTTTTCATACGGATTTAAAACTTATCCATATAGGATTTTATATAAAAAAATGGTATAAAGGTGGTTTATTCAGAAGATTTTACCCGAAATGCATATGAAGGGCCTGTACTAGAGAGACTTTATATTTGAAGGCTCTGTAAATATTAGTCTGACTGTATTTTATAACGAAAGGATATAAAAATACTTTTTCCGAATCTATTAGGACACGATAAACAGGGCATATATAAGTGGTTTTTTTACTGAAGGAATATTTAACACCTATTCTGAGTGGATCCTAGAGCAAGCGTGGAGAATAGATTTAACCTGTATTTAATTGATTCTCTGCCTATTCCAGGAAACCAAACCCAGTTTTATCCATAAAGAATTCATTTGGGAATAAAAATAATTTTGATTAAACTAGATTTACCGGAATAAGAGGTAGGGTCTGTTTACATTAAATGGCAGATATATATGAATTAATTTCGCATGACTTTACGAGATATATAAAACTTACTCTGAGTAAAATTTATGAGGCATTAATGTAGAAAGTAAGAAAGGATTTTTCTGAATGGATTAAGACGTAAAACTTAATCTGAATTGATCATATAAGGCTGAAACACTTAACTTAAGAGTCCTTAGTACACACACCCAACCCTTAACAAATTTTGTAATGAAGCAAACTGATGATCAGTTCTGCATGCCAAAACTAAATTGAAAAAATAAAAACGAATAAAAGTGATAAAAAATGGCTAAATTTAAATTTTATTATTCATCATTTTGCAGCAGAAAACTAACCATGGAAGAAACTTAAAATAGGAACGAATTATAAAACCTTTACGAATCAGATTTCACCAAGATTATTTTTAACAGATTATAAAAGACTGGAATTACGGAAATCATTTCAACCTATTTTATGAAGATGGAAAACACAAAGCCTCTTTTCAACGTGCAAAACGGATATTCTTAATACTTACAATTTTTCAGGAGGACGAGGAGCATAAAACCTAGTTTGACTGGGTTTTTAAAACTAGAAATAAGAACACCACCTTTCGGAAACCTTTTTCGGAAGAAGATGGTGTACCATAGTTACCGTTACCAGCTGACCCTTACTTTTATCAAACGAAATTATAAAGAGAAGTGGGTATGATCCAGGCACCTTAAATTAGCAGTTCTGTAAATAATACATTTTCGCTGCTCTTTAATAAATTTTTTTTTTATGTTTTTACTATTCTACAATGCATAAGTTAACATGTACACCAGTAACCAGTACTTGAATTTTTTTTTATAGAAGTGAAATTATTCTTTTGAAGCCTGTTTAATAAGCACCTGGTCTCTTTGACTTGTTCCAAATGAATGCTTGCAAAATAATAATAATAATAATAATAATAATAATAATAATAATAATAATCATAAAATAATAATAATAATTAATAATAATTATAATAATAATAATAATAATAATAATAATAATAATAATAATAATAATAATAATAATAATAATAATATAACGATGATTTATGTTTAGCCATGTGTTACGACCTATTCAGGTTTTATATATATTAACGCCGAAGTTTTTTCACGACTGGTGATCGTTTCCCTTAATGAAAAATGTCCCTTTATTGAGAGATATGACATCTATTCACGCCTTTGTTATTAAACATCTATCAACCACAACCGAAGAGGACATCCCATTTTAAACAAGAAATAAAAAATGGACAACGAAAAAGTCCATCAGAGGCATTTCCTTGCAATGACTTTTATTTTTCCTTTGACTTTTTTCCTAACGGGAACACGACGATAGAAACCATTATTCTGAGTCTATGGCGACCAGAATGGGCTTCGAAGGTGTCAACCCTATATGGAAATCGTACATCTAATATCCATCACTGATACAACCAAGAGAGAAGCTTCCATTTTCCCCACTCCATCATTTCGGAATGTTGTCGTGGTTCAGGCGAAAGGTGACAATGATGCTAAAGGGAACCGAAATATGTAATTAGATACAGCATTAACACCAAGGTCCTCTCTCCCCTCGACGCTCCCGCCATCGTTCCCTCTTTTCCATCATCTTGCGAAGGAAGGACAACGGGTATTCTACTGCGCGGTCGGAAATGCCAAATTCAAAGTCTTTGAATCTTCCAAGGTTACATTCATTTACTTTGTAACAATATATCAAGCTTGGGCAACTTGAGCCTTGAAGTGAAATTATTTCGGATTTCAGGTGAAAGTGAAAGTACGCTTCTACCTTCAAGCTGTATAAGGCAAAATCCACTAAAATAAGCATTACTTGAAAGCATTCATAAGAAAATAAGTATAAATTTTTATAAGTTACAGTTTTAATCACAGATTTTCCTTCGAGGTTTAACCCTGAATTTTCTCTTGGGTTCTGAGAATGAAATTTCGGCATGGAAGAGCGCACAATATGTGATAAACTGTCTACAGCTGTGAACTAAGCAAAATCTGAAATCGAAACAGCCAGATATTTCAATTTAGAGGAAACTCCGTAAACTCAGCGATTTCAACCAACCACAGAGGTGATGAAAACAATACCTTAATATCGTTTTCGAGTTACCTTCCCCCGCCCTGAAAAAAAATAGATTTTATTTTCTCGGCTATGAAGCTTGATATAATAATAATGTTAATAAAACAATAACTGGTGATAATTCGTAATCGTTCGCTTCCACCATAAATTTGACGTCCACCGATAGCTTTCTTACTTTCACTTGCATCAGTATTATCCAAATATCGAATCGAACGCACCCCAAAGACCTAACTGACAGCGCGTCCTCTTCGACAGCCTACGGTGCCCGTTTTAATCTCAGATTCTTTGCGCCCAAACCGTAACCTACGGAATAATGAACCATTTCTTCCCAACGAAGTCTGAAGCGCCGGAGATACGACTATTTCCAGCCTTCCCCAAGAGACCGGCGACCTTTCCATTTTCAGGAACGCGGGGCTGACATCACCTAAGCTGGCAAATCCTCCAGCAACTCTTATTCACTCCTGAATAAGGAGCTTTTATGCTCTGCGGGAAGCTTTGCCCCCTTCTTATCTCAAATACACTTCCTGAATCTGAAGGGTTTATTACTATTATTACAATGAATCTGAAGGGTTTATTATTATTATTACTACAGTTTTTTCCTAAATGGTTGGTAAACTCATTTGTTCGTTGCATGAACATATATCCGCTATGGATCAGATTGTGCACTGCCACACCCCTTTCCGGCCCCCCCCCCCCCCCCCCCCCCCCCCCCCCCCCCCCCCCCCCCCCCCCCCCCCCCCCCCCCCCCCCCCCCCCCCCCGCCCCAGCCCCCCCCCCCCCCCCCCCCGCCCCCCCCCCCCCCCCCCCTCTCTCTCTCTCTCTCTCTCTCTCTCTCTCTCTCTCTCTCTCTCTCTCTCATCCTTTTTCTTGAGTTAACTGCTATACCAGGTGCTGCTTCATTGAACTGCCAGAAGTTGAAACCTATCACCTCACAGTCTGATATTGAACTCACCATTCAGTCATTCTGGCAAGCCATTTTTCTTGTGCTACTAAAATTCATTGCAACGCGATATCTCCTCGGTTAATGTAAATACTTTTAAGTTCACGTATATACAAAAATAGGCCATATGCGTGTATACACACACACCACATACACATATATAAATATATATATATATATATATATATATATAATATATATATATAAATACATATATATACAATGGTACTTTAGTTATTATACAGAAGAGTATGATAATCAAACAAGGTAAAATAATGCTATAAGAAAGCAATACAGTGCACTACTGTGCGTTATGCGAGTACTATAATTTAAATCAGTGTCAACACGGAGAGAGACTTTCTTTCAAAAAAAAAAGAAGGAAAATTTGAATTTAATTATTTTTACTTTACTTTTTGAAAGGCAATGCAACATGACGTAACTGGAGAGAAATATTTCCCAAGTGAGATCCCAAAAAAGAGAGAAAAAAGTTTTGCCCTCACATAAACAAAAGAGAGAGAGAGATTTTATTGAAGAATTTATCGTGTCGGGTTTTATCTATACCTACAAAAAGTAGCTTTCCACCACACAATCATATATATACATGTGAAAAACAGGAAGCCAGGTAATAAAATAAGATTTTAAACGACAAAGTCATGGCGTCAGCTAATAGTAATACTTCAGAAATTGATTGATACCCCCTAAGACCATATAAAAACGCATCACCCCCCTCCCCCCCCCCCCCCCACACAGCTCTTTGGTCTCATGTATACTTAGAAAAATTGTTGCTCCAATAATCATACATAAAACATATTTCCCTTCCCACGACCACAGAGAGAGACAGAGAGAGAGAGAGACAGAGAGAGAGAGCTATGCATGTTTCACTTCATTTCGAATGGTGTCTGTTCATCGCAAATTTAACAAGCGGATCCCGCTGAAGAGGGGCTTGGAGGGGAGTGCGTTCCCTCGCTGCTGGCCAATCAGAACGTATGCCTAGAACCTTAGAATGCCGGAGTACATCTATTCATTAACTTTCATGCCCAGATTAGTAAAAAGCAATTCTCGTCCTGCCATGAAGGACTTTCTTTCAAGAAAATGTAAGTTAGTGTGTGCACTAAAAGTAGAGAAAGAGTCGACGAACTATGTTACTTTCTTGAGTTACGTATTTTGTTTTGCTGCCATTTGCACAAAGAACCAGAAACCTGTCAGGCACAGATGACCAAAGATAGTAAGCTTCCTCCGATACAAGGCGAATAAACCAAAAACGGGAAAATGCTCCACAAGCGTATAATTTTCAGGACTAACTATTTCAGTCAGTTACTCAAGGAATCAGAAACTTGTCAATCACAGCTATCCAACAGACGTAATAAATCATTAGGAGACGAACTAAAATGCACGTTGGATGATAAAAGCGTTCTCGTCTAATAAACCCGATAATCGTTACGAAGAGCAATGCAATCTTTGCTTCCCTCTCAACCAAGCAATGAAGTGTTTATCTTTCTCAAGGTTTATATGTGATGTAATATTTGCTTTTTTTAATTCTAGTTATACATAAGCAGCCCTTGCTGGAAGTATGTAGCAATGCACTAATAAATTATTAAGCTGTTTCCCAAGACGACCAGTACTTGTTAAAGATTGTCAATTATCTTAAATGGCAGCATTGTACGCTAATGGTCATCCAACTTAAGTGCTTCACTTATCGGATAGTATTTGTCTTTACACTCAGCACAGATCATGTCAAGCTCAAAGAAATATATGAATGATCAATAAATGTACTACAATGAGAATTTAAAATAAAAAAAATAAAAATCTAATTTTGAAATTTACGATGAAACTCGTAAAACATTTCTTTTCCGGCTGATCAAAATGTATTTTATACAAAGTGCCGTAACAAAGGCGTAACCAGTCTGAATTCCATACATACAAAAGTAAGACAACCGTCAAAACAGGGTTGAAAATGTTCAAGGCTAAATATACATTTAAGGGAAACACGCAACCCGTTCACTTGTTACCCATGTTTTCCATCTTCCCTCATACGCCTCTTCTCGCCGACATGATATTTTTCTTAAAAAACGACTGCAGGTTACGATATGTCATAGAGAAACGCTCTGCCGAGTATTTTGCATATCGGGAAATATTTCCAGCGATAAAAACAAGGCCTGGAGGTAATGAAACTGAAAAGGCGTCCTCAGTCGTGAATTCTCGACCTCCGGAGGGGGAAGTTATCGATGGATGTCCATGCTACAAGTTGGAACGAGGAGAGCGATCAGTGTTAAATCCCTTCTGTCCGTATTCATAGTTACTCGTCTTTACAACACTCAACCACCCTCGTTGCACATGGGAGCACATCCATGTTCCTCTAGAATGATTCATTGACACATGGGTCATATCTCGCTATGGTTATACTACCCAATCGGCCGACATCAACATTGCATTGATACACTTGAACGATGGAAATCCCGCTGATCAAAAGCTCCTCTTGGTGGCTGACATCGACCAAAACCCTTTTGGAATTATTCCAGCCCTTTCGCATACCTCCACAACACGGCCACGCCAACCATTCTGCCTCTTTACTGTACACGCCAGCTCGTATCAATCCCCAGTTCCAGTTTGATCAAGACACTAGTTCGTGTGAATTCTAAAAAATCTACTTTTGTTTTTGGAGATATCTATCTATCTATCATTCTATATAAACATGTATATGTGTGCATTATATATATTTGGAGGAGGGGTAGGGGGAGGGAGGGGACCTTACGGTTCTTTTGTTTGAGGACTGATGATGTGACTCAGAAAGTGCAATTATTGGCAAAAGAATCTTATCGTTTACAAATATGGGACAGGCAACAAAATGGTCTAGTCTGACCAGAAAAAAAAAAAAAAAAAACCGAGAGAAAGACGGATTGAAGGAGAGGTTCAGGGAAGACGGGAGAAGTAACAGAAATTAAGAGCTTGATTACAGAAGGAAAGAAACAGGTGTCACTGAATCGTGCCTACACTAATGCTGGAGTTCTTTAGGATATAAAGTGTAAATGATAAACTTGAAAGACCTAATATACTTTTGATAGTGCAGGATAATAGAGGTCAAAAGACTTTCTACCTTTTAGGAATTATTTCTCATTTTGGAAAACCTTTGCCTTCCCAGGCGCTTCATGAGCCACTTAACTTGGCTCTTGTTAAAAGTGTCGGTCATTACTTGAGAAGAGTCAGCTACTAGGATATTCTTACAATGGCCAGTTTTAATTTCATTATTCATTTCCACCTGAGCGGGGTTTTGGCTCGGGGAAAGCTACAGACCCATCTGTGGGGAAATGTGAATACCAAGAATGTCAATAAAAAAATACACGTTCGCATGCAGAACCCTGATGATAAATAACCAAATCTACGCTGCTAATCTCTCATCTATACTCCTGATTTGATGGGATTATGAAAACAACCATGATCTCGTTTGCTGCTTAAAGTTGAAATGAATCAGAAACGGATTGACGTCGGCAAATTATGCATCCGGAGAGGAAGAAATAACAAGGGAATTGTTGTTCTAACCGCTCTCATTTACTGCTGATTGTGTGCGCACGCACTTTTTTTTTTTGACCATGCCAGTTGTACTCTAAAAAAAAATCACCTTCACAGAATAAACAAACTATAAACACAACACGAATAGCTTTAAATCATCATAGCTATAACCTGCCGCTTACGATGACTGCAATTACGAGACTTAAACACACTTTAGCAAGTGATTCCCCCAGAGAAAACGTTCACATTATTTTTTTTTAGCAAAAGAGATATAGAAGTTTACCTAATTCGTGCTCAGCGTGTCTTATTACATATCAGCTGTGATCAAACTAAAAAAAAAAAAAAAAAAAAAAAAAAAAGGAGACAAATAGGCCGACAACATTAAGGGTATCATTTATTTTTAGAAACAACTTAAAAGATCAACTGACTATAATCAAACTTCGCCGTCACATTCAAGCCAAAAATTAAACTCTAACCAACAGTTTATGATGACAAACAGATCACACATTCTGACCGATGTCGCTCACTTCTTCAAACCTTTCAAAAGAACTCTCACGAGGGTGTATCTACGAGACTGTACAAGAGTATGGAAAAATGCGAAGCTAAAGCCTCATTTATTTAAAAATAAATGTGTAGACAGAGAGAGAGAGAGAGAGAGAGAGAGAGAGAGAGAGAGAGAGAGAGAGAGAGAGAATTGGTACCCATAATCTTTCGCTTCCAATCACTTGAGAGGATTGTCGCCAGCAATGGCATTAAGATCGAAGCCATGGTACGTTGTACGTAAGGTCTTAAAGCTAATGGGTATGTAATATTTAAAAGGTACTACTCGTGTCCTTATCCGAGGACAGAAAGATAGATTTAAAAAAAGAAAGAAAAAAAAAAAGACTTATGAGCAGCCATCCGTATTTCCTGCCTCTGGCCTGGAGGGCTTAGCGTTAAGAGCACCGATACCTCATCCAAATTAAGTTGTAATGAAGTAGAAAATGAGGGATTTTTTTGTTTGCTCCTTTTCCTCGTCTCTTTCTTTTTCTTGTCTCTTTACTTGCCTTTACAGGTCTCATTGTGGCTCGCTGCCACTAACACAAGACTCCTGACAACCTGTTGGAAGTGTCTTTGAGGAATTTTTGGTTTGTGTCTGGCCCTACGTCCACCCATAAACTGGTTATATGTCAAAGATTCTACATTTATGAAGTTTTTGTAATGAACGAAGTGCATCTGGTGAAACTAAAATGGAGGAAAGTTACAATAAAATTTTTTTCGTATATCCTTCCTATTTTTCAACCTTTCTTTTATTGCAAAACTATTACGTAATCTATCTGTGTATCTACTTATCTATAAACTTAAACAAACACACACACACTCATACATACACAAACTCACACACACTCCCAATGTATATTTGCCTCATATAGTAGAGTAATCACACTCCTACAACTTGTTATGAGATGAAGGCTGTTTTGTTAGCGTGGTGGTTTATGTAATTGGGAAATGACTCGGAAAATCCTTATTGCTACATACTTATTTCCAATTCTACCAAAGTAATTAGCATTAAGTTGAATTATGATGAATGGTGGTTTTCTGATTCAATGAGTCTCCTCATATGTATTCATGTATTTCTATGCATATTCATGTTTAATAACGATGAAGGTAAACATGATGAAAATCAATTTTACCGAACGAAGACTCCAATCATGAACAGCACGTCTGCTTCTTCGTATAAACTCTACCATTAACGTATGTTTTGACAGAATGAGAACGAACGTATTTAGCAAAAACATACTACCAAACAAAACTCAAAATTAAAACATGCCTCGGGACACAATTCAAATTAACTTACACTTCACTTTAACTTAGATGTAACGGTGTGATACAACGATGTGTTACGTGAACTCTACAGAGGTTTTGTTGACAAGAAGCTACTCTCTCCCACAGACTTTGACTTATCTGAAGAAAGCAAAAACCAAATGATAAGCCTTTGTTGGTCTGTCTGTCTCCCAGGCTCTCCCTCTCTCCAGAAATGACTTCATCTCAAGCTAAGTGTTTCGTGTATGGTAGTCCTTCAATCAACACGGAATCATAATGACAAGATTTCTCAATGTAAAGGGATTTGCATCGTTGAAAAATCAAAGTAGCAATACTGAACGTTAACAAACACACACAAATATATATATAATGCACACAAATACATAAAATACACACAAATATATAAATACATTTATGTGTGCATGAATTTACCCAGAGATATCTCTACAGATATTTCTTCTTATTCACTTTGTTATCGAAAAACTGAGTAGTTTTCTTTAGTATACATACACGATGAAAACGAGCGAAAAAATATATGGCACCAGATATCATACATACTAGCAAAGCATATGATCAAATAATTATCGTAATCATCACCAAAAGTAATAGTAGTAGCAGTAACGCCATTGAATACTTCAAGAAAGAAAATACCTACAGACGTTATTATATACTTTGAATAAGATACGATATACCCGGCATAAATACCAAGGAAAATGTCCAATTATACATTCACATCCAGAGAAACAGACAGACGAACGTACGCCCTGGAAAGGGGAAACCATACCAAAAAAGCCTAACAGCAAATGAGCACGCACACACAAACACGCACACAACCGGATGCCATTAATAAAGGCACGAACGCGCACACACACACAAACGCACATACTGACGGGTAGTTGCACATTTAGAAGCAATGATCTGAATTAACAATGCTGATTCGGATGGTATCGGATTAACGCCCGATTAAACGGGGCCTCTCACATTCTGAAGCAAATTGAAAGATTAACAACAATATCATTTGCCTTAAGCATCGTTCACAGGCGCTGCACATATCCATAATGCGATTGGAGCGACGCTGGGCTCGTGTTTTAAAAGGGTTTTGGGTCAAGGTGGAAAGGTAAAAAATACAACGTTAGATTACACGCGATTGCAGATTAATCACCTGCAGATTACAGAAGACTTGGGATTAATCACCTGAGATTATGGAAGATTCCTCACTAACAGAGTGAAAGGAACAGTGGCAAGCTTCGTTGTGAAATGCAATTTATAAAACAGTAACATTCACTCGAGAGGAATAGTCTATCAAATTTTCACATCGGAAACAGTGCCGGTTTACTTGGACTATAGGCATCTACTATTAATGATCTCAATTCATCTTTTTTTAAATCCTACATAAGACAACATCACTGATTACATTTTTCGTTGGAAATTGACATTTATTCATAATTACACAAAAAACACTGTACCTTGTCTAACTCCCGTTATCATAAGAACTACGAGCCTTTAATTACAAAGTAAATAAATAAATATATATAAATAAATAAATAAATATATAATCTCAGTCACAAAGTAAGTAATTTATCTTCTATACTGAATGTATAATAACGAAACCAGGCTTCTGATAGGATTAGGGAGGGAACAAAATGGGATTAGGGAGAAAAAAAAAAAAATCTTGAAAAAACCAACCGTTTATGCTCCATTAATAAAGACATCGCTACTTCTGACGACAGAACTTGTTACAAAATATCTTGAATTTCCTACACTCAGAAAATATGAATGCAAGATTGAATATCTTCGCGTCAAAACTGTCAAAAAATTTATTGAACTTCTAAGAAGACTATTAAAAAAACCATAAATTTGTTCAAGCTTGCCTTTGAAAGTGACTCGGATAGCAGTTATTTTTTGGAAAACATCCGTCTCCTTTGGATAGAGTTATAATTTACAACAGGGGTTAATGAGAGAACTGGACATCGGTGGTTAACTTAACAACAGTTAAAATATTTGACTTACTTCGAAGAGTAAACTCCATCTCAAATGTCGTTAAATCTCTCTCTCTCTCTCTCTCTCTCTCTCTCTGGGTTAAACGACATCGTGTTTGCAGTTTAAATTTTTTCAGTCAAAATTATTCTCACTATGTGCATCGAAAGAAAGTTTTCAAAATAGGTATTATGAAAGGATCTCACCTGCAATCTAACTATCTTCACTCTTAACTCTGGAAAATTATAATCAAGTGCTTATATATCATCTTTGCTTTGGAGAAAGAATTAGAGTATTTATAATAGCCCATGAAAACGTCAAAAGATAAAAAGTTAATGCTATATTTTCTCTTAAAAATTGATTCCATGTAAAAAAGGGGTCCATGAAAAAGCCGAAAGATAGAATATTAATGCTATATTTCAGAGAACAACTGTCTCCCTCGACGGGCAGCTATATGAATGAAATAAGAATGACAGAAAGGCGGTATTTATACCAAGATATCCAGAGGTCGGCTGTTACTCACTCCAGTTGATAGCTTCTTAATAGCTGGTTGGAGGAAGATTTTATTCATAATATTTTGGGACTCGGATTTTATACATAAAATCTTTCTCCAACAGCTATTAAGAGGCTATCAACTGGAGTGACGTAACAGCCGACCTCTGGATCTCTTGGTATAAATACCGCCTTTCTGTATTCATTTATATAGCTGCCCGTCGAGGGAGACAGTTGGTCTCTGAAATATAGCATTAACATTCTACCCTTCGGCTTTTTCATGGACCCCTTTTTTTTTTACATTAAATTGATTTTAAGAGAAAATATTTCAGTCATATATATTACACATATATTTATACATTATAATTATTATTATTTTATATATATATATTATTATATATATATATATATCATACAACAATTATATAAATATAAATATAATATTAATTATATATATATTTATATATATATATTATATATATATATATATATACTATATATTATATATATATATATATATATATATATATATATATAATGTTAATGCCATAAGAAAATTTTATTGAATTCACAGTACGGATAAATATAACGTGAAAATTTTAATCTCATAATGGAGGCCATACGCGAGAAATTTGGTCTTAGTCAGTCCAACGGTTCCTGTACAACATACTATCGCAAATATACTTTCAGCCAGAGAGAGAGAGAGAGAGAGAGAGGAGAGAGAGAGAGAGAGAGAGAGAGTGCTCACAAGCCTAGCCCTTTTTTTTTTTTTTTTTTTTTTAAGATTTCGGAAAATAAGGAAATTGGAGGAGTTCCATGTACTAGAGGTGAAGAGGCCGAACGTCTAGTCGAAAATAGGGACCTGTAGGTAGTCGACTGCTGTGGATAACAGCCTGTGAGGGAAAGAGCCCTGGGCTGCCAACCTAATTCCAACATACGGTCCGAAAACCTGGAGGGTTACAGCTTCTAGAGCCACTATCTTTAAGCAGAGATAATATATATATATATATATATATATATATATAGATATATTATTATAAATATATTAATATATATATATAATATATATATATATAGCTATTCAGTGTATTTCACAACCTAACATATACATCTTGAACACCGATGAGGGCATCAGGAGGAGTTATGGGAAATTCAAGTCATCACGCAGAATGGAATTAAAACAATAAATAACGGTGAACGTGTGAAAATAAATGTCAAAACATCAAGAAGATGCAGCTGCAACTAACGCAGGGACGAGAAAAACACGATACAAATGAAGAGTAATTAAAAAAAAAGGGAGACAAAAATGCCTGGTAGGGTTAACGGCGAAAGGTAAAACTTAAACGACAGCGCTAACAACGCACAATCATCATCAGACTCTGGATACTAAATGTCTGGGCAAGACAGAGGTCATGACGACACGTCCAAAGTTACACAATTTTCTGGATAAACCAACAAGAAAGATTATAAGTAACTAACAGAAACGGGTAAAAAAATCATTCAGAAAGAAAGAGTTAGTGTTTTCCCTCACCTACCTATTTCTTCATCAGGACAGAAGCATGGGTGGAAGGATGGAATTTGGGGGCAGGAACCAGGGTCATCCACTGAGGTCAATCAGCACTACTACCTCCAACATATTTCTAGTTTCCCTCTTGTATCTGATAACCCATTGTTTTTTAGGCATATAATATCCTGGACAGTGTATCAAAACTGAAAATGTTACTAATTTATATCTATATACATACCTTGCGACTTCACAGACCATGGAGGGGTTACGCCAGATCATTCTTAATTAAACGATCAGTCAACACACCTCAATAAGACGTCTAGGATAACCTCGTGAAGGTAATCAAGGAACAAGAGGTGAAACTGCTGCCTGCTGGTAACAGCGCCTCTAGTGGCCGTATATTTTCATTTCACCATTTGTTAAATAGTTAACTTTGAAATTTTAATTTTTTTTTTTTGTCCTAAAGACTTCGCTTAGAAAGTACGGTTCCAGAGTTTAATAAACAAATAGCATGTCGGGTATCGTCGGCGATGAAATGAAAGGGGAGAAACCTTTGATGACTTACCCACCCAAGATGAAACTAGAACTGGAAACTGGATGCTGATTACAGAAAGAAACGGTTCCGATTTTGACACTTTTTTTATGGAATGGGATGGCTACATGGTACATGTAACCCAGGCAATGCACATCTAGTTACATGGTAAAATTATCTTGGAAATAGATATTCTACATACACGAATGGAAAGGCAAGTAATGGAAATATAACGGTATATTGAACAAGAACTTGAGTTGTTTTACGGGAGGTAAATGTTAGGAGAAACACAAAAAGATTCATAAGCTAATGGATCTCAGGAGAAAAGGGGCAAATGGAGATTTGTTCTGAAGTGAATGCAGCCCTTGGTATCTTGAAGATTTTTGAATACCGAGGACAGAAAACAGGCAGGCTGAATGATACAAGAGTGGAAGGGATAACTGCAATTTCAAGGAGGTTTTAGAAAATGAGTGCTGACGACGTAACGAGAGCTATTAGGAGCCTGAAGAACGACAACTAATTAGGAGTTGATGGAACTACGAGAGAGATGTTAAGGTGGTGAAAGTGTCATTGCTTGGTTATTAGGGTGTGTAAGGTATCCCTGAATGGGGGAAAGGCTCTTGGGAAAAGGGAGAGAGGAATAACTGTTCCATTTATAAAGGAAAAGTTGACACTGTAAGAATTGTAGGGCATAGCATTATTTAGTATACCAGTGAAGGTATAGAACAGGATTTTGATTGAGAAAGTAAGGCAGACGACAGTTGGTCTGAAAGTAGAACACTGAGGATTTACAAAATGAAGAGGGTGTGGATCAAGGTTTTTGTTCTGAATCAGTTATGTGAGAAGTTTGACTGTGACCAGAAAACCGGTATATGGTATATATGGACTTTGAAAAATTATGACATATGCATTGCTAGTAAACTCTATCTGTCGTGCAAAGTTCGGCGGGCATAAATTGAAAGAGGCCAGAACACGTGCAAGTTTGACAACATTTTCTCATGATTATTAAAGAAACTGATTCCAACGAAATGTAAAGAGTGATTTGAAGTTTTCATTATCGAAGCAAAGAGGGTCTCAAAATTCTTAACGAGTGGTTTGGCGTGAAGTGGGCCTGCAAGAAGGGTGTTCAATATTTTTTAAGATCGAAATGATGCACGAGGTTAGAAGGACAGTAGTAATGTTGGTGCAACTTCAAGATTAAGATGGGTTGAGTATAAAATTTGGAGCTGTTGATGTTTTAGATGATACATTACTGACTGATGGAAAATTGAAGAAACTTTTTTTTTTCTTATAAATGACTGAAAGTGTTCAAAGGAGACAGGTGTTAATAAATGTGAGCATGAGATAGGTGATTAGGGTTAATGAAAACAAGGGACTTAGAGCAATGAATGTTGTTATGGATGGAAGAAAAGCAGAAGCAACTGATTCGTGTGGTTATTTGGGAAATTTATCGGATATTGCTAGGAAGAGAGAAAACGAAAGTCACTAAATAGGCAACAGAAAGATGGTAGCAGAGTTTGTGCAAAATATTTGAAGAGACTTGGTTGTCAATGGAAGCCAAGTGGTAATGTACAAGGGACTTTTAAGTTAACGAAAGAATGCATAATTCGAAAGTGTTTGGAGGAAGATCTAGAAAGTGTTGGGTAGATGGAGAGGAAGGACCTTAATATCAAGGAAGTAAAAGAATACATGAGCTAGAGGTGAATGACGCTGAGTATGTCAAGGGGTTTGACATTCTACTAGATGAGCCATCCTTATAAGTGTACTAAGCAGCTATTGTTTTGCGTAGGGGGATAATCAACAACTTAGCAGTTAATGCACGAATCAAATAATAACCACAGATACAAGACACCCCGTTCAAGGAAACAGCTTTATGTTGATTATATACGTCATATATAATATGTGTTTATCGTCATAACAAAATGAAATAAAGATATCATGCTAAATATAAGGTTAGATTGCAATCTTCAACATTATCAACTTTGAAAAACTTATTGCCCGAGACTAAGCTCTAAAAAAAACCTGGGGTTTAAGCAGGGGAGAGAGAGAGAGAGAGAGAGAGAGAGAGAGAGAGAGAGAGAGAGAGAGAGAAGAGAGAGAGAGAGAGAGAGAGAGAGATTACGTATAGTAAACACTGCAAGGATAAGGAACCCTCACGTGGATATCATTAGCATCAAATTATCACCTGGGCTGGAAAAAACTGTCATTAATGATGAAAATGCTAATAGTATAAAATTTTTAACGCCTTTTAAGTATCGAAGTGATTTTCAGCTTAATCTGTCTTTGTTGTTAGTAAATCTTTCCACAGATCTCTGTTGGTCTGTACTGTCTCTTCACTTCAGTTCGTTAATACTAAATCACGGCGCTTACTTATGTATTTGCTTCCATGTTGACGCCAGAGCCAGTCTCTGCATCAGCATGCCTGTGTTTATCTATCCATCTGTAGTGCTTGTGTCTGTTTGCCCATCCTCAGCCCCACCCCCCCTCCTCTCTCTATCTCTTATGTCTGTCTATCTTTCATACCTACGTCTACTGCTCTGCTTGTCCCTCTCTCTTCCTTGAGTCTGCGTCCGTCTCTCTCTCTCTCTCTCGCGTTTGTGTTGTCTACATGCGTCTCTCTCTCTCTCTCTCTCTCTCTCTCTCTCTCTCTCGCTCTCTTTTGCACCTGCGTCTGTCCATACGCGTCTCTGTCCGCGTGTCTCTAAAAATCGCTTATCTGAGTAGCCTTTACATTCAAAAGTTGTCACAGCAAAACGCGGACGATTAACGAACCCTCGGTTCGGTCTCCTCGTCTCCATCTCTATCTCTATTCCATTGTCTTTTTGCAATTTTAAAACGAATATGATACAAAAGCTGAACCTTTTCCGTTTAGTTCTCTTTTTTATTGTACTCTCTCTGTCTCTTTTGCATTCTTTTTTTTTCCTCTTTCTTTGTCCCTTCCAGTTTTGAAATTCGAGAAAGACTAAACAAAAGATGGTCCGATGATGAAGTTATGACTCAGAAGATGACACTGCAATGTTCGTGAAGAGTCCGTGAGTCGATCTTTAGAAAGGCAAAACGGCCTTTGCAATGAGGAGGGAGCCTTTTCCTCCTAGTCCTCCTCCTCCTCGTTAAGCACTCCCTTCTCCCACCAATTAGAGAGAGAGCGGGTAACGAGAGGAGGAGGAGGAGGAGGAGGAGGAGCTGGAGGAGGAGGAGGAGGAGGCCGCGGTGGTCTCCCCCAACATGGGCTTCCAACGAAAGAGAACAAAACCAACACAACTATCAGATTCCAATTCTAGTTCGCCAGTTCATTTCTTTTTACTTTCATCAAATATTGTTTCCTATTTTATCTAACATTCAACCCCTTTTGTTTTATGTTTCTCTATATTATTTTTCTCATTTTACGTGTAATGGAAAAGGGGGGAGAGAAGCTGCACGTAGAATTGTTGCTTTCATGTTTTTCAAAGTGTGATGGATGCAGGGGGCCACTGGCGCTTGCATTTTTCAGATGGAAAAGGTTGGTCTCCTCCTCCTCCTCCTCCTCCTCCTCCTCCTCCCCCTCCTCCTCCTCCTCCTTCTCCCCCTCCTCCTCCTCCACCTTCTCCTCCTCCTCCTCCTCCTCCTCCTCCAAGTCCTCCTCCTCCACCTCTTCTACCTACTGCTGCTGCTGTTATATATCTCGACATTTCCAAACATATCGACACGATATACCTTCACAGATTCATCACGACCTCACACCAACTGATCGTCGGTTACGGTCAAGTACCTGAGAGTTCTACTTCTACCAATAACATTTTTTGGATCTGGAGAGAGAGAGAGAGAGAGAGAGAGAGAGAGAGAGAGAGAGAGAGAGAGAGAGAGAGAGAGAGAGAGAGAGAGACTCATATCTACTTGCTACAAAAGGGTTGTTAATTTACTTAAAATTCAATGACAAGTACCAAATATTCAACGCAAAAAGCATGACGTTACAAGAAATATTTAAATTGAAAGGTGTCAGGTTCAAACGGAAAACATCATATTTAATTAACGTGAGAAGGCCTGGTCGTTTCCCTTTGGTACAGTTTCTGTAATAAGTATCATATTTAAAAGCGCAACACAATAATGCGAAGTTACGAGAGCGATTTACTCCGATGGCGATGGATTTTTTACATGGGATCACAAACGGGAAAACTTATAATTAAACGCGGGATTTATGAGCAATGTAACGATCAACCTTGGAAGCAGGTATGGAAAGACAATCATTAAAAGGAATATTGAAACTTTTCAGTGACTTGTTATTCTTCAACTGCAAACGGCCGACTAAAGCACTAAAGCAAACACAGATATCTCTGAACATGTGATTTTATCTCCTCATTCGAAAATGACTCATGAGCCCGAGGGATTTCTCAAATTTACTCCCATGATTTGGACATGGAGATGCGGTTCTTGGGAGTTGAAAAGTAGAAACAAGAAAGGGGATACCTGAAATTAAATCAAATTACACAAGAGAAAATGAAGACCTATCATCTCATTCTGTGATGGTCAATCTTCATTGGAAGATACACCGAGTCGGGTGAATTAGAAATTACCATTGGTAAAGAGATTGGAAATCTGACTTTGAATCTATCTTCTTATTTTTTTTAACAAATTTCAATAGATTTTGAAATTGAACTTGGATATTTTCCAGTTGATCATCATAATTTACCATGAGTGTACTGCCCGTCTGCAATCTGAATCCTACCCTACAGAAACAAAGCATTTTACCTTTAACATTCAATAACCGGATTTTATCTTCTAATCAACAATTTAAGAAAAATCTCAACGTTTGTGTGGAACTAACCAAACTTCTTAGAACGAAGAACTCCTTATGAAAATCCCACAATTTATGGACCTCGTGAGACCATTCTGCTAAAGAGTGAAAATACCTCGACAAATAACACGAATTTTTTTTCACTCCTATTTCTTATGTAAGGATTACACCGTTCTTTTAAAGTCATTCAGACCATCCTACTCTGGCATTCGCTTCCCCATATCTGCTTTCCACTTTCAAAATTTTCGAAGTGACTTTTCTAAATGAATGATTTGTGCAAATAATTAAGCTTCTCGTCCTCCTTCATTGTGAGTTGTTACCTCTGGAATGCTCATGAAGAATTATTTTTCGCAGTCTCTCTCTCTCTCTCTCTCTCTCTCTCTCTCTCTCTCTCTCTCTCTATATATATATATATATATATATATATATATATATATATATATATATAGTATATATATATATATATATAAATATATATAAATACACACACACACATATATATATATAGATATATATAGATATATATATATATAATATATATATATATACTTTTAGGGCATAGTTTTTCTCTAATACAATTTTCGTTAAAAGCAATTGCTTTAGTGGCATCAATAAGTTTCTTGCAGGTATCTTCATACCGACGAAGTTTTTTCCGATTCTCGTTCGTCAATTTCTGGTGAAATATACGCAGACTTCCTTCTTCCATTTATTGAATTTTGTCACGACAGCTGTTTCGCCTTATGGCATTATCAAGCGACTACTGACTTACAATCTGACCTTTCGGCCTATTTATCTCATCGTGTGGGAGGTATGACCTCGAGGTATGGGTACTGGTTAGTCTAGGGATTAACAGCTTAAGGGCGTTGTTTTAGTTACAAAGAATATAAGGACATATGTACTGCGACAATAAGAGTGAAAGTTTAAACAGTGGTTAAATAAATATTCAAAATACAATGCCATGTGCTAGAGTTTCCTTAAATGTAGTGTTTAAAATTTAATATGTTACATGTTGGTTTTAGATAAAAATTACAAAATTACATACAGGAATGAAAATGAATATAGAAATCTAAATACGGGAGTACAAATATATGTATATATTTTATAGCATGCATAAAGGTACAAGAGATAATTTCTGTTTATACATAAATGTGTATGATTTAAATTTGAGTGTGTGTGTGTGTGTATGTCCAAAATGGTCTACGTTGGTTAACGGTTGCTGATTCGTGTTGGGCGGGGTCTCAGCGACCTGAGTAAGGATGTTACTTGACTTTCGCTGAGACCCCGCCCAACACGAATCAGCAACCGTTAACCAACGTAGACCATTTTGGACATACACACACACACACACACACACACACTCAAATTTAAATCATACACATTTATGTATAAACAGAAATTATCTCTTGTACCTTTATGCATGCTATAAAATATATACATATATTTGTACTCCCGTATTTAGATTTCTATATTCATTTTCATTCCTGTATGTAATTTTGTAATTTTTATCTAAAACCAACATGTAACATATTAAATTTTAAAACATACATTTAAGGAAACTCTAGCACATGGCATTGTATTTTGAATATTTATTTAACCACTGTTTAAACTTTCACTCTTATTGTCGCAGTACATATGTCCTTATATTCTTTGTAACTAAAACAACGCCCTTAAGCTGTTAATCCCTAGACTAACCAGTACCCATACCTCGAGGTCATACCTCCCACACGATGAGATAAATAGGCCGAAAGGTCAGATTGTAAGTCAGTAGTCGCTTGATAATGCCATAAGGCGAAACAGCTGTCGTGACAAAATTCAATAAATGGAAGAAGGAAGTCTGCGTATATTTCACCAGAAATTGACGAACGAGAATCGGAAAAAAAACTTCGTCGGTATGAAGATACCTGCAAGAAACTTATTGATGCCACTAAAGCAATTGCTTTTAACAAAATATATATATATATATATATATATATATATATATATATATATATATATAATATATAAAGACGTACAAATGCAATTGTTGCACAAAATGTCATGCACGAAAATAACACAGTGCAGGTGCAATACTTCAATAGAACATAAATTCAAGTCAACAATGGAGGTTGATCACCAAAGGTAAATTCATACCATCACAAATAGTAATGACTAAAGAAAGATTTCCGTAAAATATTACTTAACTTTCTGGTTATGATCAAGTTATCTGTTTTATTGAATTTTTAAAACTCATCGAGGAACTGAATAAGTCTCGAAGTTCTGGAATCAGAAGAAATTATTATTATTATTATTATTATTATTATTATTATTATTATTATTATTATTATTATTATTATTATTTTATTATTATTATATGTAAAAGCGAAATATTTTTTTGAGTATCCTTTTAAATATTTGTAAAAGCTATATAACTTTCAGCTAACTAGTAAAAAATCGGTATCAAGTAAATAGTGGAATAAACCATTATTAAATTGAATTCTATATATTTTTCTTGGACAAATTTTATTAGGTCAAACAAATTTACATTTAACAAAATTTAAACTGAATTGTTCGGCCATCTATTCTTTAACAGATATATCTACAATTATTTCCTTTATTTGTTGGGGGGAGGGATAGGGAAGAGGAAAACGAGTGGCAAAGGGGGAAAGGCTTTATAATTATATTTACTAAATTTTTAGGACGACAGAAATAATTTTTTTCTATTACTCTTAGATTTGATTTATCATATATCCAATACTCTTACATGTCACCTCTCAAATATGTCAAATACCCCTATTAAAGTCTACAATATCTACGGTGGAAGACATAAAACATGCACTTACCCTTTTCAAAATTTCTAAATTATCATAGTACAAATTAGAAGCATACAAAGAAACAAAAATAAGAATTCAAATATTTCACTAAAAATATCGCAAGACTAATCCCTAGACACATTTCCCAGAGCAGTAGGTCTGAAATGACCAGACTAGACTAAAGCCTAAAGGAACTACTCCAGTTGCGAGTTTTCTGGCATCTTTCGGCCAAGGTCGGCTAAAAAACAGAAGTTTCAGGCTTGTGCTCATGCAACGCCCACTCAAATAACGTGCATATCTTTCTTATATCGGCGGTTTAAATTCTGAAAAATCTTGAGCACCAATATTGGTTACTTGTGCGAAGTTTGAGACAAGATATTAAAATCCGTAAAAGATGCGGTCTTCAGATATTGTTAAAGAGAGGGACAAATATTTTCGAGTGATTCACCAAAGGAAGTCATTTATAGGATTTTCAATAACTAATGGTTTCCTTTCAAGAAGGGTAGACTCTTGGCGAAACATCTGAAGCCAATCTCTTAAAGAGCCGTTCATGTATCTATTATCCTTGAGAATCACATATAAATCATATTCTCTTGAAGAACCATATGTAAGGGCGCTTCTCAATAAGAAACAAGCAGACTTATTGAAGATTAGCTGTACAGCCACTGTCTTTAAAATAAGAAAGGAAGGTTATTTATTGATTTTTAAAACACTCTATGAACCTCTTTTCTTTGGAAGATCAATGGCAAGTCGTAATTTTGTCAAGCAAATAAGATTGGGGGGCTTTTACTTATTTTTGGAACACTCTTTAAATCTATTTCCTTTTGAGAATCGCCGTGAGTCTTCCTTTTGTTAAACAAAATTGACATAAGCTAATCTCACAGCGAGTCAGCAATGAAGCGGTTCTCATGGGGAACCGTATACGAAACTATGTTCTTGGATAACCACATTTTGAGAATCACATGACAAGGTTCTTGTCTCCCAAAACCATCTGTAAGTTGATCTCTAGAAGGAGTGCCTATAAAAGGGTTTTTTCTTGAAAAACCATCCGCTTAACATTTCTTAAAAAATTTTTTTTGTTCTGTTAGAACTTTGCCATTTCCTTTTGTTTTGTTTTTATTCATTATCTTTTAGTTTCCCCTATTTTGCTATTTATTATAGTATCCCCATCAGGGTTTTGAGTTTTCTTCCTCCACATTTTTAGTTACCATTCCTGTTTTTGATCCTTGGCCTGTTTATTCCCAGAGTCCTGTTTTCGGTCTCCTTGGAGCATTCCGAGGTGACTTTGGAAGTCCCTGTGCCCAGGTATGGCAGTCTGTTTCTGGCCTTCGTGTTGATACCACACCATATGGATTACAGCAAGTTCGCTCCTTTATTCTGCTACGACTTGAGCGCTCTTTATCCCTGGAGCTTGTTGCAACGCTGCTGCTTCATCTTGCTGTAGCCTTGGGCCAGTATTAGCCTGGGGGACCTCTCCGTGAGCAGGTATAGAGCCTTTGATTTTTTGTGACGTCTGGAGGGACGTGTATTTGTGACGTCTGAGAGACGAGGATCTTCCTGAAGAAGGTCGGGCTTTACTCTGCCGCTATTTGGAAGATAGCGGGACATACCTTCCCGTTCCTTCGATATCCACGACGTCGTTTCTGGATCAATTACAGTTCTTATAAGAATTTGTGGGGATTTAAACTCTTAGTGGCCACTTTAAATTAGTTAGGTTAATTTAGTTTGTTAATTGCTAGGCTTCTTTCTGGCCGTTATTTTCTCTTTTCTTTCGGGACCCCCTTATTTTGGAGAATGTCTGGTTTGATTCTGTAAGTAATAGTGTGGGTGTTTTATTCAATAGTGTTCATATTGTGTGATTGCTTTTCATTTAATTTTGTATTTATAGAGGTTCCGTTAATCATTTCTATCTATGCTGTGTTTGTAAATATACTATATTATTTTTACTTATGGTATTAGTTTCCCTCATTGTTAATATTTGCACACTGTCTGTTATTTCACTTATCGTGACTTTAACTTTGGAGAACACCAGTTATGATTGATAGATTTTCTGGAGTCTGAAAGTAGCCCTTTGAGGAGGGTCCTGACATATTTGGCGACCTTATTGCCAGGATTTCGGTCCTGTTTGGGTGTTCTCAGTGTGCAGTATTAACCGTGAGGGTGCTAGGCATAGATCTAACACCTCTTTGGATTACTTATATTTTGTATTGGAAGTTTTCGGTTCAAAATGGAGACTGCTGCAATTTTGGATGTAATTGGTGGTGAGGGCTGGCAAGAGAGGTTAGCGAGTTTAAATAAGGATGAATTGAACACTGTTGCTAACTATTTGGAGATTGAATTTGACCCCTCTATGAAAAAGGGATTATTATTGTTAACAATTTATGAAGGGATTAAGTCAGTAAAGTCTGATGGTGATAAGGAGGTGAAGTCTGCGGTAACCGTAGAGTTGGTGGAGAGACAAATTCAATTGCAGACATTGGAATTTGAAATTGAAAAATTTAGGGCAGGTGAGAGAGAGAAAGAAAGAGAGTTTGAAAGAGAAAAATGGTTGGCTAACCCGTCTTCTCCCTCCCAGTCTTCCCCTGGTGTCGCTGTTGGTCCTGCTATCAATTTGGTACAGGCTTTGAAGTTCGTTCCCACGTTCCAAGAGTCGAACGTAGCAGAGTTCTTTGTCTCTTTTGAAAGGATGGCTGCTAGGTTGCAGTGGCCAGAGGAACACTGGACCACTTTGGTACAAAGTAAATTCATTGGTAAAAAAGCTCAGAAGGTTTATGTAACCCTTGATGAAAACTTGGCCTCAGATTATGAAAACGTCAAGGCAATTATATTGAAGGCGTATGAGTTAGTTCCCGAGGCCTATAGACAACGGTTTCGCAATTTGAGGAAAAGCTCTGATCAGACGTTTGTGGAATTTGCCAGGGCGAAGCAACAGTTCGCTGAGGACTGGCTTAAGTCAAAAGAGGTGGATACCTTTGACAAATTAAAGGAGTTAATGTTGATTGAGGAATTCAAGCATGCGTCCCAGACAAGTTAAAAACACACTTTAGAAGAGTTAAAAATGGATAAACTGCAGGAGGTGGCTGTAACCAGCGATGAGTATGTATTATCGCATAAAGTAGAATTTCAGAACACCATGTCTGAGGGAAGGTCGGACTGGAATAAGGCCAGTCGTGATAATTATAGAGAGAATACCAGTAGGAATAATTATGGTAGTAAGAATAGTCCCATGCGACAAAGTAATTCTGTTTCTTTCAGGAATAATGATAATACTACTTTCAGGAATAATGACAACGTTTCTTTCAGGAATAATAATACCTCTTTCAGGAATAAAGTTAATAATTCTGGGACGAATGTTGTCTGTTCTTTTGTAAAAAAAGAGGTCATGTAAAAAGCAGGTGTTATGCTTTTAAGAAAATGCAACAGTCCAGGCAAAATCCGGTGATGGGTGTTGGGAATGAAGAGGCTGTGTCTGCTAGGGCCAGGACAGGAGATAAATGACTACCCAGCAGTTTCGCTAAGTTCGTCTCTCAGGGTTGTGTATCAGCCGTAGGGTCACACTTAGAAAGGGGAGTGCGAATTTTGCGAGATACCGGTGCTTTGATTTTGAAAGAGGCATTGCCGGTTGACTTTGAACCTGTTGGGGAGGAATTTGTGATCTTGTCTGGTTTTCCGGATTCAGTGAAATCATATCCTATCAGCGTTTTTCAGTTGGATTGCCCGTCGTTTTCTGGGGCTATTAAATTGGCAATTGTAGAAAAATTTCCTGTGAAGAATATAGACGTTGTTTTGGGCAATGATGTTGTCTATAAGAATACGACTTGTCCAATTTTGATGATAAAACCCTGAAATGTCTGTAGTTACTCGTTCTCTAAGTAGGGTTGTTGACGCTGCAGAGTCAACAACCGATTTAGATATTAGTACCTTCAGAACGTAGTGATAGTAATAGTGTAGTAATAAGGGATGGTTTAATTAAGCCTGATTGGACAAGAGAAGAGCTTATTAAAGTTCAGAAGCAAGAGTTCCTCAGTTTGCCCAAGGAATCTGGCCCTCTGATTGACTTAACAGTGCCTCACTACCGAATCATTAACGAAATTCTGTACAGGTGTAGTAGGCCTAAAGAGGCAGGTAATGACGATTGTGAAATAATTCGCCAATTAATGGTTTCCCTTCAGTTTCAGGTTGGGATTAATGTCGATGGCACAATGAAAATCCTTTGTCAGGTCATTTTGGCATTCGAAAGACTACGTTGAAACTTCTGTCCGACTTCTGGTGGCCAGGTTTGAAATCGGACGTAAAGAAGTTTGTCAACGGTTGCGATATTTTGTCAGGTAGGAAAACCGAATCAGTTGTTCCAAAGCGCCGTTGATCCCTATTCCTTTGGTGTCAGAACCTTTCAAGGAAGTAATTATTGATGTGGTTGGTCCCTTACCTAGATCTAGGAGTGGGATGAATACATTTTTACTATCATGGATAGAATGTCCCGTTTTCCCGAGGCTATTCCCCTCCGTACAATCAAGAGTGTAAAGATTGTGGATGTCTTAATAAATTTCTTTACCAAGTTTGGGTTACCTAAAGTAATTCAAAGTGACAATGGTTCTAATTTTACCAGTAGATATTTCAGGAGTAAGATGGCAGAATTAGGAATTAAGCATGTAACTTCGTCCCCATACCATCCGGAGACTCCAAGGCGTTTTGGAGAGGTTTACCACAAACTTTGAAATCGATGCTGCGGAAATATTGTCTGGCTCATGGATCCGAGTGGGATAAGGAACTTCCCTACTTACTGTTTGCTTTTCGTTCATCTCCAGGTCAGTCATTGGGTCTGTCTCCTTTCAACTTAGTGTTTGGGCATAATGTCCGTGGTCCTTTGCAGGTCATAAGAGAAGTGTGGGAAGGTGACAGTACCGAGGTTAATTTATTGGATTACGTCTCTGGCCTTGGGGATAAATTGTCGAAAGCTTGGGAGTTTGCCAAGGAAAATTTGGTGAGTAGTCAGAATAAAATGAAATATTATTTGATCAAAAATCCAAACCACGTAGTTTCGCTGTAGGTGAAAAGGTTTTGGTATTGTTACCTTTGCCAGGAAATTCCTTAAGGGCTTCATTTTCAGGTCCCTGGCGAGTAATTAAAAAATTAAATGAAGTAAATTATTTGGTGGAGACTCCCGAACGCAGGAAACCCTATCAACTCTGCCACATAAATATGCTGAAGAAGAAATTCATAGATAAGGAAAATGCGATTCCTGTGACCATTGTCGGGAAGGGTGATGATAATGATAATGTTTCCTTTTCAGATTATGGTCTTGATAAAGGTAATTCTTTTGACAAAGAGTGTTGGCCTTCTGATAATCAAAACTCTTTGAAAAATTTTGATGAGTTTAGTAAACCATTTGGATGGGGACAGGCGGAAGGAATGTATTGAAAAGGTTAATGTATGAATATAATGACTTATTTTCTGATGTCCCTGGTCGTACGTCTATTTTAGAGCATGATATAGACGTAGGTGATGCTTGTCCAGTCAAACAGTCTCCGTATCGTTTAAATCCTGTAAAAGGTGAGGTGGTGGCCAAGGAAGTAGAGTATATGTTAAGACACGGTCTTATAGAGCCGAGTAATAGTCCTTGGTCCTCACCGGTGGTGTTGGTAAAGAAAACCGATGGTAGTTATAGGATGTGTGTGGACTATCGGAAATTAAACGAGGTCACCCGTTCCGATAGTTTTCCTTTGCCTCGTGTGGAGGACTGTATTGATCGTTTAGGTCAAGCAAAATATATTAGTAAGTTTGACCTCCTCAAAGGTTACTGGCAGGTACCCCTGTCTAAACGGGCCAGGGCCTTGTCCGCTTTTGTCACCCCCCAGGGTTTGTTCCAGTGTCGTGTAATGCCTTTTGGGTTAAAGAATGCCGCCGCCCTTTCCAAAGGTTAATGAATTCTTTAGTTTATGGGCTGGAAGGTTGCGTGGTTTACATTGATGACATTGTGATTTATTCTGATGATTGGGACACTCATCTCAAACGTATTAAGGCTCTATTTAAGGTTTTAAGAAGAGCTGGTTTAGTGGTAAATTTAAGTAAATGTGATTTTGCTAGGGCGGAAGTGGTATACTTGGGACATACTGTTGGTAATGGGAAAGTGGCCCCTAAGAGGGCTAATGTAGAGGTAGTAGAGAGTATGCCAGTGCCATCTTGTCGTAGGGATGTCCGGAGATTCCTCGGCTTAGTGGGATACTATAGGCGTTTCGTTAAAAACTTTTCAGATATTGCAGATCCTCTTACTAACCTCCTTAAGAAACAGGTTTCATTTGTATGGGATGACAAGACTCATAATGCTTTTGAGTCCCTCAAAAAGGTGTTATTAAGCTTTCCAGTGTTGAGAGCCCCCAATTTCAACATTCCCTTTTCTCTTGCTACGGATGCAAGTGATGTTGGAGTTGGGGCTGTGTTACTGCAGCAGGATGAGCAGGGGATATCTCATCCGGTAGCTTATTTCTCAAAAAAGTTAACGCCTCCCCAGAGGAAATATTCCACTGTAGAGAAAGAAACTTTGGCCTTGGTTATGTCAATTAATCATTTTAATGTATACCTTACCTCCACAGATTCTCCTATATTAGTCTTAACGGATCATAACCCTTTAACCTTCCTTAATCGGTTTAAGAATAAAAACCAAAGGTTGGCTCGTTGGAGTATATTATTGCAGGAATGGGACCTGCAATTTAAACATATTCCTGGCAAAGATAATGTTTTGGCAGACGCTCTTTCTCGGATGGGGGTTTGAAACCTTCAGTGGCTAGCTTCGCAGATTTGATCTATTTTTTTTTTCTCTAATCTGAATGTTTTGGGGTCGTGAGGGAGAAGATGGTCGTAGCGTTTTTTTTTTTTTTTTTGTATTGGATTGATTCATGGTATCATAGGATATTGTTTTGATGATGTCTAGTTTTGGTATAAGAGTTGACACTGTTAAGGGTAACGATAAGGTTAATAATAAGGTTTACTGTAAATGGTTATAATTAGGTTTAGTGTAAAATTATGTTAAGTTCATGGTGGTGGTAAACTATGTGTTATTTTTAAGGTGTTTGCTGAGGTTTGAGTCCTCATTACACTTGTCAGAGCAGTGTTGTTGAAATGTCATGTTATTGCTGAAATGTAATGTTAATATAAGGGTTTCGGGTTATACCCTCAGCTGTATAAAACCGTTTTTATTTAGGATCATGCTTCATAATTTGCAAGTGGTTTATCTTGTGGCTTACGAGCCCAGTGTAGAAATGTATTTCACTGTTAATGTGATTTGGTGCCTGAGATAGCAAGAGACTATCGTAGTCAAAGTGATTAGAACCAGGACAAATATATGGTTATATCCTATAAACTCTGCTTTAGAGAAACGGTCTTTGAGTGCTGAAAAGTGAGGAGTTAAATGGTGCTCTGTATTTTTTTTGTGTGTAAAAATGTGTTTACTATTTTTCATATCGTGTCTAAATTAATTTTGCAAGTAGACTATTTTTGCCATACATCTTTTGTTATGTTAAATCTTGTAAACTGTTACATTTTTCAGGTGTTTCATAGAACCTTAAGATTTTTGTCAACTTGTTTAAAAAAAAAAAAATTTTTTTTTTTTTTTTTTTTTTTTTTTGTATGTGTGGGGAGGTGTTAGAACTTTGCCATTTCCTTTTGTTTTGTTTTTTATTCATTTATCTTTTAGTTTCCCCTATTTTGCTATTTTATTATAGTATTCCATCAGGGTGTTTTGAGTTTTCTTCCTCCACATTTTTAGTTACCATTCCTGTTTTTGATCCTTGGCCTGTTTATTCCCAGAGTCCTGTTTTCGGTCTCCTTGGAGCATTCCGAGGTGACTTTGGAAGTCCCTGTGCCCAGGTATGGCAGTCTGTTTCTGGCCTTCGTGTTGATACCACACCATATGGATTACAGCAAGTTCGCTCCTTTATTCTGCTACGACTTGAGCGCTCTTTATCCCTGGAGCTTGTTGCAACGCTGCTGCTTCATCTTGCTGTAGCCTTGGGCCAGTATTAGCCTGGGGGACCTCTCCGTGAGCAGGTATAGAGCCTTTGATTTTTGTGACGTCTGGAGGACGTGTATTTGTGACGTCTGAGA
>NC_061087.1:86085902-86098402 GCF_015104395.2 Macrobrachium nipponense
ACCATCTTTTTTTTTTTATATGTCCGCAAATTCTGGATACGCTTGTTGCTACAAATTTCAAGGTACTAATGAAAAACTCAAAAGAGAATTTTTAACGCAGAGGCAGGATTCGAACCCACATCCTGTATGTATTAGAAAGAAGTTACCTCTTTCTGATATACCGGGTGCAGCGGAAAAGCCTGCCACGGGCGTCAGAATTTTTTTTTTTTTTAATCTTAGGCTTTTTAGTGACAAGCGCATTCAAAAAGTGTTAAGAAATCGAGAAATTAAGAGGTCATAGTAGTTTTTTACAAATGCACAAGTATTAGGTAAAAATGACCAGGAGACTCTTTAAACACACACACACACACACACACATATATATAGATATATATATATATATATATATATATATATATATATATATATCACACACCCTATATATATATATATATATATATATATATATATATATATATATATATGCATGCGTTTGTGTGTTGTGTGTGTGCGTGCATATATGTTCACGCACTTGAAGATGCCTTCCAAAAGCAAAATATCCAAAGCGGTGCCGTGTCTTACATTCCCCCCACTTATGATTTACCCGAAATTCGGGGCAATCGCTGCAAATCAGCGGTTCGTTACGGAAATTATCGCTGTTATTTACCTGGAATGAGCTTTTGAACATTTTCGATCAGGAAACAATTCATTTGAAATGAGACGCGTAATGGTTCTGGGCGAATGGACGCATACCTCCACTTCCATAACGACTGATGGATGGTCAAAATGATCAACTCCGCTTTATGGATTTTCCTTGGGAAAGGCTTCCGTAATCACCCTTTATCCGAAATTAACACCAGGTGGAACGGGGAATATATGGAAATTATACATTAATTGAAATTATGCAATAATGTCATATCAGCAATAATTGGGCACATTTCATCGACATTACCCTTTTTTGTGTTTTTGTTTATAATTCAATATCGTCCCGAAAAAAATACCACACGAGCAGCATAAGAGATTTAATATTCTACCCATAAAAGGACGCTGCCCCAGTTTTCAGCACATTTCAGTTATAATCGAGTTACTTGCATGGTACTCATTTCTGGAGGCGAGGCCGTTGTAAATTGCTCTACAGTCTTTTCCTCTTTTTCACTTAAGAATGGAAAAATGTAAAGATTATGATATGAGAGAAATTCATTATTTAGTATTTTCATTTTATTCCTCTTCCAGAATATCTTGGCTTTTGAAATATTTTACATAAGTAAAATAGAAAAACAGGCCAAATAAGCATCTTGTTTTTTTAAAATCAAATCTACGTTGATTTTGATTACATGGAAATCTTATTGGCCGAACAACGAACAATTTAATTTGTTCGTAACTAAGAGTTTCATGAAAAAAAAAAATGCTACGCATTCTAAAGACTGATCAAGTCTTGAAACATTACGCTTGCAATCAAACACAGAGCACATGAGTCTATATGTCAGAAGACGTCCCCTACTGGGACAAATAAAACACCCGTAGCTTAGGTTTTATAAGGAAAGAAAATAACCGGTTACAATGTTGGGACTTCATTGCCAAATCACATTGTTCTCATAGATGTGCTACGTTGTCTACCATGAGGCTAAAATTATTAAGTGTCCTGCAAAACCAGGAAGCAGACAAGATTCGTATGTGTTGATCAAAAACTTTTAATCAGAATAGTGCCATTGTTTTGTGCTAGTTAAAAATTGTGAGTTGTTTAATGCACAACAAGTAAACGGTAATTATACATCTTCAGGCATAATACGGCTTATCCTCAGTTATAATGAACATAGAAAAACGGCGTTAACAAGCTTCTATTTCATGATGATTACGGTACTATTAAACTCCACTTAAACTTCTCACGTTATGGTACAAATAGGCCAAAACCTTTAATTAGGTTAGTTTACTCGGTTAGTTTCCTATTTATACATCCCAAATTAAACTGCATTTTCGAATATTTGCAGTGTTTCCTCCAGGAATCACAGTGTTTCGCTCATGAATCATAGTTTCCCTCATGAAAATGTAAATTATATAAAAACCATTCCTCAAGTAATGAGTTCTTACGAGGTGTCTCTGCGACATTATATGAAAATGAAAAAACAAATTCAAGATTATATTTCTATTTCATTTTCACATCATGCAAATGGTTCTCAAGTACTCCCATCGTCACCTGTGTTAACATCACAAAAGTACAATCTCAGTTCACATTACATTTCAGTACACCTTTGATTCTGAAAGGTTTTAAATTACTTTTTGCTCGAAGTTTCATCGCTAAACAGTAATCTCTACATTATTAATAGCTTCGGAACTTTTGATAAAAGTATATATACACACACATATATATATATATATATATATATATATATATATATTATATACACATTGTGGAATTGCAAGAAGATATATATATATATATATATATATATATATATATATATATATATATATATACATTGTGGAATTGCAAGATATATATATATATATATATATATATATATATATATATATATATATATATATATATATATCTATATATATATATATATATATATATATCTATATATATATATATTTATATATATTATATATATATATATATATATATGTGTGTGTGTGTGTGTGTGTGTGTGGGTGGGTGTGTGGGTGGGTGTGGGTGGGGGTGTGTGTATGCAAAAGAGAACACAATAATACACAAAGGCATTTTATACATATATATTCATCTAATATATCAAGATATTATATATATATGTATATATAACTATATATAATATAAGTATACCACACACCACCACACAAACACACACACCCACACACACATATAATATATATATATTATATATATATATATATTATATATTATATATGTATGTGAGTAATGCTGCTAGTGATGTCTGTGGGGGAAAATATAAATAATTCATGCCCAATCATTTAAAAGTAAAACACACAGGAATGTAACTGCTTCGCTCTACATATTCTTCTTTGGAAAGTAATGTAACTTACGTATAAAAGACATTTGTTTTCAGTTTCGATAGTAGAAAAGTAGCAAAACTTAGCCTGTCTCTGATAAGAGAAGGGGTCAAGTCGATAATGAGCTATTCTGGGTTCATGGCTCTCTCTCTCTCTCTCTCTCTCTCTCTCTCTCTTGAAAACCACACTTTATTCTATACTCCTTATACGTTGAATTTTCTTGCCTAATCATTCCTCTCTTTATTCGTCGTAGTTCAATGAGTTTTTGACAGGGTGATAACAGCTGCCAAAGATGAATAAAGACGAATATTAAGTCCCGAAAATGTCACCAATTTTGTAAAATAAATAAATACCATTGGGCAAAACAGCTATGTCCTTCGAACAAAAGCACAAAGGTCGAGAGAGAGAGAGAGAGAGAGAGAGAGAGAGAGAGAGAGAGAGAGAGAGAGAGAGAGAGAGAGAGAGAGAGAGAGAGAGAGAGAGAACTCTGTGAACCCGGAATAGTGGATCATCGAGCTGACCTAAACACCAATCTGAAACCGAGTTTTAGGTTGACTACCTTTTCGCTTACAAACTGTCACAGAACTAAACTTTATTTATCTTTGTCCAGTACTGTATGGACCAAGTTATAGGAGAGCTCATCATGAATAGTAAATTCAATAATGCAATCATTCATGCATATTAAAAACGAATGCTGGATTAAGTGAAAGTGAAAACAGTTTATTTTAATTTTCAATTATTATTCGAATTAAAATTTAGTTTTTCAATCCTTTAGAATGAGTAGGAAACAAGAAATCTTCTAACCATTTCCCACTGATAATGATTTACTACCACCAAACTGAAGGGGGTTTATCTTAGAAAAAAAAAAAAACATCGAGAACGGAAACGGATGTAGCGGAAAAAATTAGCAAAAGGACTGGCCAAAAGCGGATTTTGAAAAGTCCATATCTATGAAATTAATCTCATCATTAAAGTCGTCGTTCTCCTGATTCAGCACAGTCATAGTTGCCAGTGCGAAAATAATTGAATCGAAATTTTCCCCTGAAGAGTGACAGCCTTACGAGCTGTAGGGTGGAACATCAAATTTCTCCTGAGAAGATGCCTGTGTCCACCACATTGCATTTGGCTCGGTGGAACTGTTTGGGAGATAGGCATACAACACAAAAACTCTCTCTCAGATTTACATTGACTCTAATCACATGTAAGCTTCTGTAAATACAACGGAATACGTAAGACTCAAAACGAAGGTCACCTGAGTCCATTTGAGTCTTGACACATCCCTCATCGATATCGACCCATCCACGAGTCAAACACTCCTTTAATCATCCCACAAACTGATTCCTAAGCACACTCATCCACTCACTCACAATCTATGGACAAAAGACCTCAGGACAAATAGACAGAACGTTCCTTTTTCCGAAAATACAGGGAGAAGAAAGGACGGGATGAGACAGCAAGCTTGAGTTATTTCAGTTACATAAATCACACCTGTCCACCAGCAGAAAAATATACGATACTTTCACTTCCACTAACAGACATACAGACGGAAAAATACAGAATAAAAAGGCTACACTCCTGATATTCACAGCATACATACCAAACCTGTCTCTTCATCTACACACAGACAATGTATTTATTTTTTACGATAGACGGAGAGACAGACTTTAGGCCAATTCTAATGATAAGCGCAATTATACAAACAATATAAACACAGACAGCACGACAAACTTCCGACACCAAATCTAAGATAGTTCTATCATAAGCATTCCGGGATGATAAGCTTTGGAGCAGAAACACCATGAATCACACAAAATAAACAATAACAAAGCCGAGTACAAACTTAAACAAACTATGCGAATTTTTCCGGTCTCTCTCTCTCTCTCTCTCTCTCTCTCTCTCTCTCTCTCTCTCGTTTTTTTTATTCCGTGGTTGGCAGAGGCTGGGGGAGGGGTTGACGCCAAAAATTTCCCCTTTTTCCTTCTATTTTTCCTCCTTTTTTATTATTTTTCATTTCGCTGATACAACTACTGCTGTTGTTGCTTTCATGCAATTGTGAATTTGCAGCCTGTCTCTCATTTTCCCCCGACCGCCGCATAGCATCAGAAGAGCGACAAATTGTAATGGCTGCGGAATGAATGCGAGAGCAATAAAAACAAATTTAGGAGTCGTAATTATTAAAAAAATAATAATGGAAAAATAGATGACGGCGAAAATAAAATGTGACAGCCGCGTAAAAATGCGAGGATGCACTCGCGGGCAAGCGTACGCGGAAAAAAAAAAAAAAAAAAAAGAATATATAAACATGCGATGAAAAATGCATGCGGCTGATAGGCGACAAGGAACATCACTGCTGCATGAAAGGAAAAGGGACGAAAAAACTGGGAATACAAAGGTCAAGAGGTATTAAGGAGTATTATACATCGGCCTCAAGGTCAAAATATACTAATAATAGTTCTAAATACTCTTTAAAAGGTCAGAATGTATTGATGCCTCTTCAAAGTAGTCCTCAAAGGTCAATATGTATCAGGACTGTTTTGCATATATGTCAGAGGTTAAGTAGTAATGAAGCCTTTTCTAAAGGCTTCATTACTACTTAACCTCTGACATAGTATATGCAAAACACCAAATGTCAAAAGATCCCTTCTAAATATTACGCCTTGAAGGTAAAAAACCGATGAGCAAATTCAGAATAAGCCTCAAAGGTCAAATGGTATCTAGACCTCTTTAAAACATAGTAATTTGAAGCCTAATCATATTAATCCTTCAGATTAAAAGGTACCTCAGCCACTCTAAAATTAGACTCTAATGGCAAAACGTTCTTAAGCCTCTTCTAATAAAGCTGAAGAATGGAAAGAACAATCAAAGCCATCGCAAGGACGAAAAAGATAAAGTTGGAAAAGTTTAAGGAAAAAACCAATAGGCTTCCTATTCTTAACCGGAACGTCGATCCGGATTTCATATATGAAAAACCACTGTTTTCAATAAATGCTTCAAAGAAATACGATATATACTTTCAAGGAAGAAAAGAAGTTTAGGATGAAGGATACAAGAGACGAGACGGTGAGGTCAACAATGAACAATGCTTAATGAACAAAAGATGCTACTTAGTATAAAACAATATTGAGAAATAATTCCCATAAATGGCCAAAAATTCAATAGCGAAAAACAAGGAACAATTTTGGACGAAACTTACTGACAACAAACAACTAAAATGAGACTAATATACAATGTAAAATAGTTAACTAGAAAACCTCATTTGAACGTACAGTTTATAAAAAGCTATTTTATTCCCTTTAACTGGGACCAAATTACGACGAAAAATTAAAGCAGAAAAAAGATTTTAGGATGAAGGGTATTAAATTAATAAATGATGAGAAAAAACGTCGAACTTACTCTAACTGCTCAGTAAATGAAAAGTATAATCCACTACCTTTCATTATCACAGATAATTCAATTACCCAGTTAATCAACGGTACTAAAAAACACACTCCGTTGACCCATTCACAGGGTACAGCAGAGTCACCGGAAGTTTTGCGTTGAACGTTTTCATTCAAAAAAAAAAAAAAAAAAAAAAAATCTACCGCTGGCGGTAGAGTGACGTGCGAATACTATTGGATGTTCAATTTCAAAAGTATATATTCGAGTGTAAGAGAGCATGAATGAATAAAAGACCCGGTCAGATTTGTATCTCTTCTCGCTTTTTTTTTTTTTTTTTTTTTTTTTTAGCTTTACGCGAACTCCGTCAAGGGCAGAAGGTTGTAAAAAAAAAAAAAGAGGAAAAAAAAGAAAATTACATATTTACGCCGACGCTATTTGGATTTTGAACTGAAAAAATCTCGATAAAAAAATAATGGTGAAACATTCAGAGTGAGTCATGCTTTTGTCAGTGTCACAAGTCTTTTTTTTTTATCATCAAGGAGAGATATAAAAAAACTTGCCGTAGATGTATTTGGTGACCGACTGATACGTTGCGAGTCATGGTAAATAAATGAATGGACGAATATACGGCGAAAAGTTGTTGAGAGTCGATGGATAGACAAAAATCGCTCAGCCAGAAGTCTATGTGCGGATTAACACGTTCTTGTGTGAAGTGACAAGGGATGATTAATATATATATATATATATATATATATTATATATATATATATATATATATATATATATATATATATATATATATAAGTTTTTATCTTCACGATACAAGCTTTTTCGTTAATAAAAAGCGTGTTGCCTGAAGCGTAAAGCCTTCAGGTTGTCAGCAATTCTTTAGGAATGTGGTTAAAAGTACCATGCATTTTTCTTAATCGCTGTTGACGCTGGTATTTATTCACAGGTGGTTGACTGGTCGGCGACAGACAAGCCGCACACTATAAGCTTTGCGTCAGGATACATTAGAAGGTATATTAATACATGCATGTATGCATCCATTCGTATCGGGGTTTCTGTATATTATAGATATCCGGTATAAGCAAGCTTCTTGGGGGTTGGGCTGCTAACCCCATGTCCTTTTCTTAACCCTTGAGGATGGTGGGACCCTTTTAAAATTGGGCGAACTGGTGGGTGGTAAAACGGGCGCGATCCGCAACTCCGTTCTCCAAATAACGTTCGACTTGCTAGTTTGTTTTGTCTAAGAAGGTTCTCTGTCATCTATGTGTCATCCTCTACACATTTTCTCTTTACCGTCTGACATGTCTGGGTTTGGGGCTGGGGTTGACATGTAGCTGGTGAACCTTCTGTGTAGATCTATGAAGAACCTTATGTGAAAGTTTTTTGCAATTGGGCTCATCCACGGTTCAACAAGTAAAGTGTGAATGTGAAACTAAGGGTCGTGTATCTTTTTTTTCTCCGTTGCCAACTCTTGTAAAGGAAATGGTCTTAATGGTAAAAATATAACTACAAGGAAATCCTAACAGAACCCTTATTCCGCTTTTATTATTTCTATATCATCCCTAACTTTATTCATTCCTTTATAGTATATAGATCTAAAACTGAGTAAAAGAGCAACAACCTTACCAAAAGAGCACTCACATAAGTACGGTAATCAAAACACACAAATCCACGCGCAAGCACACAAGCAGGCAGGCAGAGACAGACAGACGACAGACAGACAGACACACACACACACACACACACACACATATATATATAATATATATATATATATATATATATATATATATATATATATATATATATGTGTGTGTGTGTGTGTGTGTGTGTGTGTGTGTGTGTGTGTAAAGCGTATCTAAGTTCCTTTATATATAAAATATCTTTGTTAATTACAAATGGTGACTCCAAGAAGTACTACCCTTCCGGTTTCTGGGAAGTTCCCTACCCTAAGTGAGAGCAGATACAAGAAACTAAATACTAGCTACATAACTCCCTACTAAGGCCATCAGAAGTACAACGTAGCTGAAACCCTCCTGTCTACTGAAACCGTCTCTCCTAGTCAGGAAATCTAGCGCTGATACTCGTTGATGACGTAAAGATCGTAACCACTAGACTAAGAGGGTTGTAGTTCCTGCAGAATAGATAATATGAGAGGGATGAAGTTGCTATCCCTGCCTGCTTTCACGCAGACGGCTACGGGTAGACATGTGCCCAAATCCAGTTTTTTTTGGTTATTCAGGCATGCACTGGCAAGATCCAAAATTACTATTCTTCGTTGGATGGCCTTACATTAATGTGGCTTCAACAAGAGTGGGCCCCAGTCTCAGGGCACTCCATACGTGTAGTAAAGTGTTCAAAGTTTAACAGAACTAGCGTGGAGCTCTGGTTTCAAACAACCAACTGTGGCGTGCGTTACTTTGATGATCTGAAACTAGCGGTGTTCGTCTTGACATGATGAACTACTGATATCTCTATTGGATAATTTACACCCTGGATTCGTGAAATTATAGTGGCCATGCTTTCCCTACTCTAGCAATTAGGCGGCTGAGAAACACATGGAAATGAGACAAAGGCAAGTGAAAGTAGATTAGACTATTCGTGAACTTTTTCATTTCTGTTATTTATTTGTTTTGAGTACCAATTCATGCGCAAATAAATGCTCAGTGGAGAAGGTCGCCCCAACGACGTATGCATTTTATCTCTCTCTCTCTCTCTCTCTCTCTCTCTCTCTCTCTCTCTCTCTCTCTCTTCACTCACTTTATCTCTCTTCCTTCTCCTCTATTAGTACGCACAATTCCCTTTCTCTTTTTGTGACTAAATTCATGACGTGCTTCTACTTTTTACTGTTCCAACACTTTCCTAAAGGTCCCTTTTCTTTTCCTTTTTTCATTTTCCAGCCGCATTAAAACAAGAGATCAAATTCCACTGAGGGGTAATCTTCCTTCTTAGCTCAGTAGAAATGATCGTTCTGTTTTTCTTCTCCGCGACAAAAATCTATTTATTTTCTGTTATGTGCTCCCTATGTAGCGGTGTTTACCATTCATTATATATATGTTTGTTTGCAACGGCAACAAATAGTTGCAATAATAGTAAAGGGAAGGAGGGGGCGCTAAATTCTGATACAGGCCGAGCGTGGATGGGGATGTATGCTGTAGGAAGACCATTCCAAAATACATCCACAATACAGCAGCGCTGAACGAGAACCTCATCCCCCCTTTTCCCTTCTATACAACGGAGCGATATTTGCAAGCATCACAAGCCTCCGCTTTCATTCATGTGCATTTGCAGAGAAACTAGTCTCCATAATGAACGACTGGGCTAGTTCGGAAAAATCCCATGATTCAAAACGACATAAAATCGCACTGCTCGAGAGCTGCGTCTGAGGGACTCCTGCTCTCGCTCGCAGGGATTTGTTCCACATTTTATGGAGATCCATCCGTTGGGCGTTTGGTCGTAAAGGTTACTTTACTTCTAATTAAGATACACACGTCCATAGTAGAAGGAATGCGTTCGTTCGTGTGCATAGATACGAGAATTAACAAACAAGTTTACATGTGTGTGTGCCCGCTTTATTTTTTTTCCTCTTGTGATTAAACCACTTCTCATCATTGAGTGGCGCCAGAAGAGAACAGACACTGCACACACTCCTATTCACACTAAATTAATATGCATATATATATATATATATATATATATATATATATATATATACATACATACATATATATATATATATATATATATATATATATATATATATATATATATATATATATATATATATATATATATTATCAGTACCATGTCGAATTTTTTAGCCATACTGCGCCCATTTCTCATGCTCTAGATTATTTTCTTGACGGCCTTCATAACTTTTCCCTAAAAAACTGACCATAATTTAATTTTTCCAAGTAACAAAGTCACCAGACAGTCAGGCACCTTTTCACCAGACTAAATACTGAACCACCTAGACATATTTCTATCTATCTCTTTCCAAAAGTACTGAAATGACCTTGTTTTGCGGCCTTTCTTCTGTAATACTGATTCTACTATCACACATTTCCAGCACAAACAATTTAAAAGTTTCCCACAACACATGAAATGTTATCATCGTGTACACAGCGCATATTTGCATTTGTTCATGCTTTGTTTTTGTCAACTAGAGTGTCACGAAAAGTATCTCTGAATGAATAGAAGGTTGGCACCTGACATCCTAGAAGGCTAACTTCATCTCGTCCGCCATCGCGCCGTAGAAATAACGAATCTCCTCTATAGGATCAACAAAAGGGCGTTGATGAATTAGATTATTACAGCAGCATCATTAACTTCTTTTCTTCAGAGCATCAAAGGTACAATGATTTAATAATTGCTTTTGAAATAACACGGATAACGAGCCTTGGCGCTAAGCTTAAATATTAATTAGGTAATTCTATCTAGATTTGATTAAAGCTATTTCCGGCCACCTTTGGAAGTGAATGTCTACGATAATGACAATTATCCTTCATATTTAATTGGGCTCTAATTACTGGAGGAGATTAGCAGGCTATTAGACATGTAATTACCTCATTCGGTAATTAACATTCCCCTCATCACCACTGAATTACCAAATCATTATCTTGCCACCTGATTTCCACACAAGGACGGATAGACGGAGACAGACAGACAGACAGACAGAATGAGAGAGAGAGAGAGAGAGAGAGAGAGAGAGAGAGAGAGAGAGAGAGAGAGAGAGGCGGGCGCTCTTTCATACTCCTGCACAAAGGCCCCTAATGAGGTGTTCGGGTATCAATAACATCATTATACGAAATCATTATAAACAAAGCCAAAGACCATCTGCTGATGCAACTGATGTTGCAGAGCAGATGCTCTTACTACAGTGCAACATCCTCGTGTCCGTCGTCGTCCTCATCATTATTAACAAAGTGATCATCATTATCGCCATCATTATCATCACCGCCGCCATCAAAGAGGCTCTTCTCCCGCTACGGGTTGTCGCCATTGCCCTCTTCTCTCTCTTTCATTATCTCCCCATTAATTTCTTCTTCTCTTATATATCTTTGTTTTTAAGGATTTTCATCTACTTTTTAATCTAAAATTTACTAGCTTATATCTTTGTATATCTTATCTTTAATACTTATTTTATCTTTAATACTTAATAAATCCAAAGTTTTCTTTTATTGTATACTACTGTAATTTTGTATTGTGTAATGAAGTAATTTTTTTTATATCAGTTTATTTCCAATTGCCACATCACTGTTACACGAATTTTCTGGTGTAATACTGAAAACCCAGTATTAGTACCCATTCAAATAATATCTTCACATTAATTAATGCTAATCTAACTGCTTTTCTTTCCTTCGTTTTGCGTTCAATCTTTGTTCTACAGTTTTTATTCTAATCTGTTTGGCATGTCAATGGGCCACAAACGGCTTCTTCTTAAAACTATTACTATGGAGGAGTGATTCACTGTAAACTAACAAAGTAACTAACGCAGTTACAATTGGGTTTTAAAAAGTTTGTATCATTGAACTACCATTTACTTTCGTCTGCGAGATTATTTATAAAAGATAATTTTCTATAAAATATTTTTACCAGCATTTCCTTCTCTTCTATACTGCGCTTTTGTTATGAATCATCAAGTAACTGTATTTTTACACAAGAAATTGTTTTCTTGCAGGACTATACTTGACTTGGGTAGTTGTCCGTCTCAGTATCTATACGAATACAGATATATGAATATACAGTAAATAAATGAATTAATATATAAAAGTTTGGCTCTTATACAGTAACTCGGTAAATTTACCAAAGCCTGTCTCTTGTCTTTTCCTCAAATTATACAGTACATGCATCCTTCACGGCATGAATTCCTTTATCCCGTTCCTTAAGAAGCTTCGCTATAATATATCAAAACCGTCAAAAGTTGTCAGCATAAAGATCAATCCAGTGCGAAATAAACTAAACATTTCACGTCATTAAGACAAGACATTTTACCCCGGCACGTGTTGAACCGTCTTCGGCTAATGAGTTCTGAGATTTAATTTACCTGCGAGTCCAAATGACCAGTTTTGTTCATCTTTCTTTTGCTGCTTTTTATTTCATGCAACTCCCATCAAATATCAGGCAATCAGGAATGACACATT